>NC_092266.1:30465756-30540756 GCF_036320965.1 Panulirus ornatus
ATCGTCTCTTTCCTCTCCCTGACCTCAAATCACTTCCAGGATCAAATTTTCCGGTCAACGATTGTTTAATCTGTGATCCAACTTGCTGTTATGGTTGTGTGGCGCGAGGTCCACTGGAACCAGGTCCTCTCCCAGGACGTGCCAGGTCCCTCCAGGTCCTCTCCCAGGACGTGCCAGGTCCCTCCAGGTCCTCTCCCAGGACATGCCTCAACACCCCCACGTACACACACTCCCCCTACCACCACACCTCTACACTCGCACACACACCTACCACACGTCTGCCACATGTACTACCTAACCACACACACACACACACACACCAAGCCTCCCCAGCCATGCCCCATCTCCGCGCTCCATCCTCTCGCTCTTTGACTCCCCAATAATTCAGCGGCGGGGAGAGATGTCCAACTTTATAACACTCCTCCCTCGGGACTGACCACCCCATTATAACGCGACACTCAAGCTTCAACCATTCCATTATGTGAACCATTCCATAATCAAGTGTCTCCATCATCCACTGAGGCCCCCAGTAGCCAGACCTCGCCACTCTTGGCTGGTCTTGGTAATCCATGTTTCCTGTGGGAGAACATTTCCCCCTCTCCTCTCCCTCCCTCACCCTCACTCTTGGCTGGTCTTGGTGATCCATGTTTCCTGTGGGAGAACATCTCCCCCTCTCCTCTTCCTCCCTCACCCTCACTCTTGACTGGTCTTGGTGATCCATGTTTCCTGTGGGAGAACATCTCCCCCTCTCCTCTCCCTCAGTAACACACACACAACATGAACTCTTGACCGGCCACACGTGTATATATTCTTCCTCGCAAAGTCGTCGTCTTTCTTGTGTTACCAGACCTGAGTCTTGCGCTCCCTCCTTCCCTCTACTCTCGTAAACTTCAGTATACCACTTTCTTCCCCCCGCCAAAATTCTGAGCAACATTAAACTTTGTGAGGATTTAGGTCTGTTCCCATAATGTATAATGTCTTTTCAGAAGACTTAACCTTACCCTGAATATATACTGTTCTCCTTGTCTGTTATTGTCTGCTTTACGTAGTGGCATGTCTTCTGTCTGTACAAGTTTGGCTGTGTGTGTGTGTGTGTGTGTGTGTGTGTGTGTGTGTGTGTGTGTGTGTGTGTGTGTGTGTGTTAATCGGCGCGTGTGTCTGTGTGCTTATCTGTCTGTACCAGACAGGGAGTTTTATACTGTAGGGCCCCATCTCTCGTCTGTACCAGTCTGTGTGTCTGTTAATCAGTCTGTACCTGTATGTCTGTCTATCAGTCTGTCTGTACGTGTATGCTTTTTTGTTAATCTATCTGTACCTGTATATCTATCTACTAATATGTTGACCAATAAACAGTAAAACGAAAGAAAAAAAAAGTGTTTTAACCCCTTAAGTTTAAAGGCCACACATTTATCTTCTCTACCTGAACTCTGATAATGATGTGATGATGGTAATTGCATTCATTATCATCTAACTCCGTCTCATAAAAGGTGGGAGGGAGGGAGGGGGGGGGGGGTACATTCAGGATCTACAGGTAGCCAACCAATGAACCCATGAAATTAATTCCCTGGATAAATGGATAAAAAAAAAGGGGGTAGAAGAACCTATAAGCAGGAGTAATTAACCAAATGATAAAGAACCCGGACCCGATACCAGAGATAATTATAATGCAACGCTTTAGCGAAAGATAATTTTTTCCCTTCGATTTACAGTTAGTCAGTAATTAAAACGTGCACTTTACCAGGGCTAATTACCAAGGGGTCATCAACAAGTTTAACGATCTGACATGCAATTTTCTATGTTAATATCTTGGTTACGCATGATGAATACCAATTACACACACACACACACACACACACACACACACACGCACACACAGACACACACACAGACACACACGCACACATGGGCCTCTGTGGCGTAGTGGTTCGCGTTACTGACCATGATTCACCAGAGGGCCCTCCACCACGGAGTCGGGTATTCGTGGTTTCGAATCCTGGGCGCGGTAGTTGGCCAACACCGAACCCAGGTGTTCATCCTCCCTTCGAAACTGGGCGCTAGTTGGTACCTGGCTGAGGCTGGTGTGTGTGTGTGTGTGTGTGTGTGTGTCTGTGTGTGTGTGTGTGTGTGTGTGTGTGTGTGTGTGTGTGTGTGTGTGCATACACGTACAGGATTAAAGATATGGCACACACACACGCACACACACACACACACACACAATATATATATATATATATATATATATATATATATATATATATATATATATATATATATATATATATATATCTTTTCTTTTCTTTCAAACTATTCGCCATTTCCCGCATTAGCGAGGTAGCGTTAAGAACAGAGGACTGGGCCTTTGAGGGAATACCCTCACCTGGCCCAATTCTCTGTTCCTTCTTTTGGAAAATTAAAAAAAAAACGAGAGGGGAGGATTTCCAGCCCCCCGCTCCCTCCCCTTTTAGTCGCCTTCTACAACACGCAGGGAATACGTGGGAAGTATTCTTTCTCCCCTATCCCCAGGGATAATATATATATATATATATATATATATATATATATATATATATATATATATATATATATATATATATATATATATATATATATATATATCACATTGATAGCATAAGGCAGCTCACAAGTACTTTCAGCACCAAAAGATCTTCTATTACGAATCACGTAAACATCCACACCACGACATGGAAATTCACTAATAATGAGGGAGGCGGGAGGAGAGCAATCCTATCAGCGGAATCTCCTATGGTTGGTGGACATTGTAATCAGGAGAAAATGATGGGATTTATCAGTCTTATTAAAGGGAGAAGGGCAGGAAGGGAGGGAGGCAGGGAGGCAGGGAGAGGCAGGGAGGGAGGGAGGGAGGGAGGGAGGAAGGCAGGGAGGGATGGAGGGAGGGAGGGAGGCAGGGAGGCAGGGAGAGGCAGAGAGGGAGGGAGGGAGGCAGGGAGAGGCAGGGAGGGATGGAGGGATGGAGGGAGGCAGGGAGAGGCAGAGAGGGAGGGAGGGAGGCAGGGAACGAAATTTGGTTCTTACATTCATCAATTTTTTTTTTTCACTATGATAAAGAATATCTTTCTTAATAACGAGGCAGTGGCGGATGGCTATAACGTAATTTACGGCAATTCCACTCTGGTGGGTCTCGTGTCGAGGGCAGGTTAAATATTCGATAAAGATTAAAAAATGAAAAAAAAGGAAAATAATATTGAGAGATGTTACATAACCAGGAGTGGTTCGCCAGCGCTGGATGCGTGTGTGACGAAGGCATCTTACGACGTTGTCCCACAAGCTGACCAGGAAATGAAACTTTACAGAGAAGAAACAGAATTCTGCTCCACTTCAGAGAAAAATGATAAGAAAAAAGTATCAGTAATGTCTCTCACATGTGGGCAAAAAAATACAGTGAAAATGAGAAAATATCTAATTCTGCTTCATTGAGAAAAAAATCTAATTCTGCTTCATTGAGAAAAAAATCTAATTCTGTTTCTCTGAGAAAAATCCAATTTTGTTTCAGAGAAAAAAATCTAATTCTGTTTCATTGAGAAAAAATCTAATTTTGTTTCGGAGAAAAAATAATCTAATCCTGTTTCAGACAAAAAATCTAATTCTGTTTCAGAGAAAAAATCTAATTCTGTTTCAGAGAAAAAAATCTAATTCTGCTTCACTGAGGAGAAAAAAAAATCTAATTCTGCTTCATTGTAGTTAAAGGCGTAGTGTGCCACTGACGATCATAGATTGACGGCCGTAAAGTCCATAGCGAAAAACGACATTGGCTACATGAACCAACGTACGCGTTATCTATTCATGAACGGGAGGCCAGCGAGAGTGTGTACCTGCTGGAAATAAAATGAATTACTGTCTATGTAACTGTGAGAATGACAACTGTAGACTGTCAGGGTGAGGAGGCTAATGGGTCCAGTCGACTGGAGTAACTGTGGATTATCAAGGCACGGGAGTGAGCCAGTGAGTGCAAGAGCCTCGCCACACACACTTCAGGGAAGCGTGAGCCTCGCCACACACTCCAGGGAAGCGTGAGCCTCGCCACGAACACTTCAGGGAAGCGTGAGCTTCGCCACACACTCCAGGGAAGCGTGAGCCTCGCCACACACACTTCAGGGAAGCGTGAGCCTGGCCACACACACTTCAGGGAAGCGTGAGCCTCGCCACACACACTTCAGAAGTGTCAAGCGTCCCAACGTCAATTTTTTCAGGCGAGTTTATGACTTCAGGAAGTCTTGCTTCTCCCGGGATTCTGATCTAATGAAGCGTAACTCTCCAAGGTATTAGGAAGGCATGATCCTCGCGGCCCCGGCATTTCTGACCGGGTCTCCCGCGTCGCGAGAGGTGCAGGTGACGCGATCTCCCGAGGTTGACGCTTTCCCAGGTCGTAACACCAGATGTGGGGAGAGGAGGGAGGGAGGGAGGGAGGGAGGGAGGGAGGGAGTCTTACGGTCGATGCTACACAGCGATGCTCCCGAAGGCAGTGCTACCACGACGCTGACTGGACCTGGCTCTCCTGGAATGGGACACTAACTGGACATGGGACTGCTGGAATGGGACGCAAACTGGACATGGGTCTGCTGGAATGGGACGCTAACTGGACATGGGTCTGCTGGAATGGGACGCTAACTGGACATGGGTCTGCTGGAATGGGGTGCTAACTGGACATGGGACTGCTGGAATGGGACGCTAACTGGACATGGGTCTGCTAAAATGGAACTCTAACTGGACATGGGTCTGCTGGAATAGGACGCTACCTGGACATGGCTCTCCTGGAATGGGACACTAACTGGACATGGGTCTGCTGGAATGGGGTTCCAGTAACCCGACAGCAGGTTTTACACTTTTTTTTTTTTTTTTGCATCGAGAATGAACGTTACGATTCTTGAGCACGAAGGCACGAGCATCGGGTATGACGACCTGGACTCTAAAAGTGGCCATTAGAGGTCAGGGTCAAAGATAGCCCCATGTACAGTCATTCATCCTCCTCTTCATGTACCATCCATTCATCCCCAGTGGTCAGGTCTCCTTCACCCAAGAATATGAATAATGAGCTGAAAAAACGCCCCCCTTCAGCGGCCTTCAGTCGTTCACCAAACCACACCACCAGTACAGTAGCTCGGGCGATGCCGCCACAACTCGCCTCACAACATCTGCAGTTCTGGGAAGAAGAAGAAGAAAAAAAAAAACTTTAATGTCCTCAAAGGCGCACAGAGGAAGAAGAAGGCAATGGCCAGAGGTATAAACTTGGGCGAAGGTAAAGTTAGAGGACCGACACAGGTAACAACTATTATCCTCACAAAGACCCAACTCTACCCACAGGCACTGTAAGGGAAGCCCATCAAAAGGCTTGAGACATGAAGAAAGAAAACTTTCTTTTGGGCCAAACAAACAGGTTAAGCCTCGCCACACACACACACACACACACACACACACACACACACACACACCGCATGAATAGGAAAGTCTTACCAGACTCTCTCTCTCTCTCTCTCTCTCTCTCTCTCTCTCTCTCTCTCTCTCTCTCTCTCATCACAGCTCGCCCAAAATAGGCTATTCATGCAGACTCTTGCGTAACTAGCACACCAGCTGGTTTCGAACAAGGGCTACAAGAAAGCTACGGATGGAGACGGTCAGCTGCTGATGTAACTCAGGTTGGGGCTGAAGAAAGGAGGAGAAGACGAGGTATGGCGTCACGAGACATGGGATCATGATGATGACACGGTGACTAAGAGTAAACATCGGTCTGGTCAACTTATCATGTAACCAGGTGTTCCTCAGCTCCCTGGGACTACCTTTCCCTATCTCCACAGGCCGAAAAAACTCGCTTAAGTCATCTTGTAGCCAACGGTTCCTCCCCGTCCACGGGGCATTGCATATGACCCTCATAACCTGGACACTGGAGGAGGTCCTCCGCCCCAGCGGGGCCACAGTCGGCCTCGTAAGAGACGAGTCTGACCCGCTAGATAACAGGGAAGACGAAGAGCCGTTGGCTGCGCCTGGCTTAACGGATCTACGGCTGGACGATGATGACCAGTTCAAACCTCTCTATTTGGGGTGTCAGTTTGGTCGTACGGTGGTCCAGCTCTCTGGGTTGTGACGTCAGTGGATACATGTCTCCCATACGAACAACAACCAGGAGGAAATGTCACTTTCTATCGTTTTGTGTCAAAGGCTTCGGTCATGGAATAGAGGTCCTCCTCACTGAGCCTTGAGTGAAACATAAAAATGAACAAAATAAACCGAAAAACTTGGAGAACATAAAGGAAAGGAGATAAAGAAATTAAGGAGAAAATGTAAGATGTTCTGACAGGGTTGTAAACGCGTCAAGCAGTACAGAATGACGAAGAGTGAGTAAAGATTTCTTGAAGATCGAGTTCACTACAAGAAGAAGAACATGAACAATGGGTAATGTTCAATTCAATCTAGAAATCTGGATATTTGCTTTTTTTTCTCGCAAAATCCCATTTTCCTTATCTAGATTCAGTAGAAATGAGACTGAACCATCCAAGATTTCCATCTATCCCACTGAGGTTTCCCAGTGTGGGTTATACAACTATATTTATGGCGTCTGTCTTCTCCATCTGAAGTACATCAGCGTTTTTCATCTTAATGGTCTAACGACTCACTTCACTCCGGTAGCTGCTGGCACTGAGAGCCAGCTGACACTACCATGTATATAGCAGGCCAGTGCCAGAGAGGGAGGGGAGGCCCGGTAGTACTGTCAATGACCTAGCTGTGTGAGAGAGTGCCACAGTGGGAGGATATAGTGCCGTCAGTGACCTGGCTCATGCGTACCTCACAACAGAGCCTCACAGCAAGTTACGAAGCCTCAATATATATACTAATCCCTCCAGGAGGTTCTGTTGAAGGAAGGCAAGCCATGGATTTCACCACGAGTCTTCCTAGGTCTCGTACAACTACAACACCCGCCATGATAGCTTTTTGTGGAGCTTAATGTCCGACACTCATTATGTGGGCCGGGGAAAGAGATCATCCTCATCCATCTGGATGAATAGGTCAGTCAAGCTGGAGTCTGCTGGATGATTCACTGTGATGTATTACCATCTCGTTGGCTCATGATGAAGACGGATGGTGAGTCTTGAGACAACAGAGGTATTCTGATATTCTGGTCACACATCTCTCTGTGCTCACCACGGACGCCTTCCTTGTACACATACGTAACGTTGGGAACCACAATAAACACCTCAACGTCTGTCTCTACTTGTAACCCACACTGTTACATGTTCCACGTTTTCTTTTACGTCTCAAATGGTTTACAAGAAGGCTGGATAGACAGACAAACATACAGATAGACAGATGAACAAGTATATGAATATATATATATAAATAGATAAATGAACAGACAATAAACTACCAGAGGCTAAAGCTGACGATCAAGAAATTACATATGTGTGTGTAGACCCACTTCCCAGTATTACTGTATTACAAGATGTAAGACTTTCCCAGCGGCGTCAGGAAGAATCTGAGAGAGAGAGAGAGAGAGAGAGAGAGAGAGAGAGAGAGAGAGAGAGAGAGAGAGAGAGAGAGAGAGAGAGAGAGAGAGAGAGAGTAAAATGGATCACAGTCCTCACTTGAACTGCTCCACGCCCTTTGATCTCAACAGAAAGATATATTTCAGGTTGGAGGAACACACCTGCGTCTGGCTCAGTGTACGGGTCGTCCCCAGGAGAGGAGGAGGAGGAGGAGGTCGTCCTGGTGAAGGCAGACATGAGAGGGAATCGAGGACCTCCAGCAGGTCCAGAACGAAGGAGGAATTTTTCTGGATAGCAGAGCATCTTTTGTAGCCTTCAGGGCTGGGAACTGCGCCCAGGATATTGTCTCTTTTTTGTGTACCAGCAACAGAGTCGGGGACTGGAGGGCTTGTGTGTGTGTCACCGGAACATGTCAAGTCTTTCTTACGTTCGTATTTAAATGTTAAGTTGGACTAGTTTCGTCAGGGACGTGGGAACACGGCTGCCAGTATGGACAAGAACGTCTACTGTGTTGGCTCTGGCTGAGTCAGAACCATAAACTGTTGGAGTATATTTCTCTCTCTCTCTCTCTCTCTCTCTCTCTCTCTCTCTCTCTCTCTCTCTCTCTCTCTCTCTCTCTCTTAGTACTTTTTGCTTTCTTTCTTCTCCTTTCTATATCTCTCTATCAAAAATTTTTAAAATTTGTTTTTTTTTTTAATTTTTTTTTTCCCCCCCTTTTTTAAAAAAATTTAAAAAAAAAAAAAAAAAAAAAAAAAAAAAAAAAAAAAAAAGGGGAGGGAAAGGGGAAAAGGGAATTTTTTTTAAACCCCTTTTCCCCTTTTTAAAAAGGTTTAAAAACCCCGGGGGCCCCGGGGGGGAAAAAACCCCCGGGGAGGGGGGGGGGGAGGGGGGGCCGGGGGGGAAAAAAGGGGGGAAAAAAGGGGAAAAAAAAAAAGGGGGGAAAAAAAAATTTTTTTTCCCTTTTGGGGGGAAAGGGGGGGGGGGGGGGGGTTTTTTGGGGTTCCGGGAAAGAGGGGGGGGGGGGGTTGGGGGAAAAAGGGGGGTTTTTAAAAAAGGTTTTTGGAAAAGGGGGGGGGGGGAAAAAGGGGGGGGGGAAAAAAGGGGGGAAAGGTTTGGGGGGGGGGAAAAAAAAGGGGGAAAAAAATTTTTTTTTTTCCCCCCCCTTTTTTTTTTTTTTTCCCCCCCCCCCCCCCCCCCCCAAAAAAAAAAAAAAAAAATTTTTTTTTTTTTTTTTTTTTTTTTTTTTTTAAAAGAGGGAGAGGGGGGGGGAAAAAAAAGAGGGGGGAAAAGGGGGGGGGGAAAAGGGGGGAGAAAAGAGGGGGGGAGAGGGGAGGGGGAGGGGGGGAAAAGGGGGAAAAAAGGAGAGGGGGGGAAAAAAAAGGGGAAAAAGGGGAGGGGAAGAGAGAGGGGGAGAGGGGGGGAAAAAAAGGGAGAGGGGGGGGGGGGAAAAAAAAAGGGGGGGGGGGAAAAAAAAGGGGGGGGGAAAAAAAAAAAGAAAGAAAAAAGGGGGGGGGAAAAAGGAAAAAAAAAAAAAAAAAGGGGGGGGGGGGGGGGGGAAAAAAGGAGGGGGAAAAGGGGGGGGGGTTTTGGGGGGGGGAAAAAAAAAAAAAAGGGGGGGGAAAAAAAAAGGGGGGGGGGGGGCCCCCAAAGGGGGGGGAAAGGGGTGGGGGGGGGGGGGGAAAAAAAAAGGGAAAAAAAAAAAAGGGGGGGTTTTTTTGGGATAGCAGAGCATCTTTTTTTTGGGGGGGAACCCCGGTTTTTTTTTTGGGGGCCCAAAAAGGGGGGACTGGAGGGCTTGTGTGTGTGTCACCGGAAAATGTCAAGTCTTTCTTACGTTCGTATTTAAAAGTTAAGTTGGACTTGTTTCGTCAGGGACTGGGAACACCGGGGTGCCAGTATGGACAAGAACGTCTAATGTGTTGGCTCTGGCTGAGTCAGAACCATAAACTGTTGGAGTTTTTTTTTTTTTTTTATTTTTCTCTCTCTCTCTCTTAGTACTTTTTGCTTTCTTTCTTCTCCTTTCTATATTCTTATCTACTTGATGTACCTGTTTATCTGACGATTTATCTGCCTGTCTGTCTTTCTATGTATCTACCCATCTAAATACTCTTTGCCCGAGTCTCCGTCTATCTATCTCCCCTCTATCTCTCTGTGTGTATCTATCTGTCAATACCCAGCTCGTAAAATCAAATCCAAGTCACACCAGCCTTCAACCGTCGACACCTCCCTCCCTGACAGGGAAAAATGATATTGAAAATATTACCCGTTCAGAGTGTCCAATACTTGTCTGCCAGGAGCGGGCACTTTTGGGAAATACAAAAGCATGGGGGTTTTTCTGGCTGGGGTCCTGATGGATTGAAACAAGGATGTTTTAAGGGGTCTGGGGTTTTTCCCTGGGAAAAACTGTGTAGGTATGTATATTTGCGTGGTGGACGTGTGTATGTACATGTGTATGGGGGGGGGGGGGGGTTTGGGGCCCTTTCTTTCGTCTGTTTCCTTGGTACCTCGCAAAAGCGGGAGACACGACAAAGTATAAAAAAAAAAAAAAAAAAAAAAAAAAAACGCAACACAAGACACACACAGCATACACACAGACACACAGACAGACACACACACAAGCACCTGGCCTCATATTAACAAAGCATCAAGTTATAGCATGAAAACAAAAGGTTTCCCATTACCTGACACAAAATATGCAGATTGGAGGAACATTTTTCACCAGTTAAGAGAGGATCTAATACCATCTTGCTATGAAATATGTATATTGTAGTCTCACACTGACCATGGCTCCACACGTTGCCTCCCTCCAGTGTAACCAACTGATGCACAACTAAACCAAGTTTAACATCAACACCCTCAAAAGTTTGGACTGTAATTTTGTTCTACACTTGAAGGAACTATTAGACAGAATCCATTTCTGTACCGTGAGTTCATATAGTCTTAAACTATCATTCAGCTCTTGTAAACTCTGAATAACTACCGTTCTTTTGTTAAGACAAGACGCTCATGTTTTCTCCTTTTCATCTTTGGTCTTCTTATATGCCTCTTCATCATCTTTATCACTATCGTCTGTTTCTACTGTCGGAAGCTCTGACCCCGGAGGAAAAGCCATCATCGCTGAACCCTGACTTTGAATGGGACAAGAGAAAGAGATAGAGAGAGAGAAAGAAAAAAAAGGGAGCAAGGAGGAGATTAATGTGATAACAGTCGTTTAAGCTAAGTGAATGGTTCTCAACACTTTATGGTGATTAACTTTCCAGCAGCAATTCCAGCACCTAGACTCAGTCAGACACATACCCTGGAACTGTTGTTGGTGAAGCACTCGCACCGACAGAGGTTCTGTGGCTGTCTAGTTCCTGGAAGATCTACAGAGGTTCTGTGGCTGTCTGGTTCCATGAAGGTCTACAGAGGTCTTGTGGCTGTCTGGTTCCAGGAAGGTCTACATAGGACCTGTGTCTGCCTGGATGCAAGAAGATCCTGGGGAACATAAGACAGAGCAACTTTCTCACATAATGTAAACTCACGAAAGAGAATCTCGGCAGAGAATCATGCGAAGGCCATCCTTCAGCGGGTATGCAAATAAGAGACAAATGTGATTCTATGTTTCGTCAGACGTTCCTTGTATCTTCCGCATATGTTCGTCGGAATTTCTGGGCGTCGGAGGGAGTGTGATCTTTCGTGACTTTGCCCTCCTGTGGGTTTGGCCGTCCATGACTCGGACTAATGCCCAGAAAATGCAACAGATACAGTGCTCACAACGGCTTCAGTGGCTCACACCGCGCTCACAAATCCACCAGTAGCAAACACGGTACTCATAACCCGACCACTGGGCCCTCAAATTGCTCACACAACCCAACCAGTAGCTCACACACCCTCTCACAGTCCCCGCCAGTAAATTCACACAGTCCTCCAAACTTCGACAGTAACTCACACAATGCTCACAACTTGGCCAGTAGCCCACACAGTGTACCCTCAGAGCTCAAACGCTACAGCCAGACGCGTGTGTGGCAGCGGGCAGGTCCACGGGGACGTCAGCCGGGAGCCATGAAGATAAGCCAGCGTTGTCCGACCCACAATTTGCCTGTGGCTGAGCCCACCACCCCTCACCCAGCCTGGCCCACCACAGGGCCCTCCCTCCCTCCGTCCCCCTTCCCCCTCCACCACCACCACCAGTAAGAGAGACAGGGGTGGAACTGGTCTAAACCAAATCATTTCATCTCGTGGTTTTGTTCTTCTTCCAATCTTACGGTGCTACTGATGGTGTCTGCAGTGATCGCTTCGTCTGTTGAGGAATGTCTGTTGTTGTATGGGACGTGATGCTCATATGTGCACTGCTCGCAAGGAAGTCAACTGATCACAAGATGTCCCAGGCAGAAGACGGTGTTTGTAAGCGTTCATAGTTGGTCTGCAGTGGTGGCAGTAGACTTATGTGGGATCGTCCCGGGCAGGGACCCCAACCAAGACCATCATAACAGACCTCGTTTATCTAAGTTCCAAACTGCCTGCCACACGCGCCTTGACCGTTCCAGACCCACCTCGCCTTCCACACAAGACCATCATAATAAAGAGACACAAGAGGTTGCCAGATGTCATCACCCACGTCTTCTTCAGCCCAGTTATCCGAGGCCTCGGGTCGAGCGAGAGGCTCCTCCTTCCATTAAGAGAGACATTCAGGTTTATGAATGATAAACTTTTACAACACCTTCTTCAGGAGAGGCGAGGGGCGATCCCCGGGGCAACTGTGTGTATAGAGGAACATTTTAAGACGTTACGTCATGTTCCTCAGTAACACACGACCGTTCCTTGATCATCTCGCCGTCCTCTCGCCCTCGAGGACCATCGTCGAGGACGACGAGACATTAAGGGTTCGGGTCAAGGACGACTTATAAAGACCCAGGTCGAGGCCACAGAAGCATGGCCCGCAGGGTGCTCTACGACGCGTAAATATGATCCTCCGCTGAACATTTCACTACTGGCCTTGGGAGGTTCTAAACACGTCCTACTGGGACACAGGACGTAACACTTCAGACATCACGTGACCAGGAACCTCACTGTTCATAATGGAAACTCACAGGACGAGGAAATATCAAAGGTCGAACATCTATAGAGAAAATATTGGCTATATTCCCGTCAGGCCAATTACTGCAGCTGGAGAAAAGTGCCCCATACATCAGGGGTAATGGATACAGTATGGGAGAGCCAAGCCATTCCACCATTATATTTCTACGTTGGTATATGTCAGCGAGCGAGGCTATGGTTCAGGATATGGGGGAGATGGGGGGTTTAGGCCTGTCTTGTTGACATAAAAGTGTAAACAAGTTCTACCTTGTTTACATCGACGATCGAATGTATCAACTGGGGTCATGAGGATGACCTTAGCCAGGGTGTCAGAGGTCGACAGAATAAAAAAAGAGCCAGCGACAGTGATACAAAGTCCTTGGGTCTTCGTCTCCTGTTGGAGAAAAGAGAAACTTTTTCACCGCCCAGAACAGCTGCTTAATTCATCGACCAGCCCCGGGTGGAGACGGGCACCTGAGCTGGGTGTGGGCCGACTGCAGCGACCAAGATTCGAATCCATGGACGCCTGGGGTTTGACGGACGGGCCTTCTCGAGATCGTGGTGAGGCAATGCTACCACCAGCCACGGATATATGTTGGCTCTCCAGGCGGGTTAGCAACGTATCAACCACTTGTACAGACGCCGACACTAAACTGGTTTTGCTCTGGTGCATCATCGTGCTTGCATACGAGGGATGGAAGCGAAGCAATGGTACGGTGTCCTCCTCCGCACACAACTGACGGTGGGTGACTTGACGATATGCCTGGCTCACGGGTGTCCTTAACTCCCCTCGACATGGATGTCGTCTCCCTCACACACACACACACACACACACTCACACACACACACACACACACACACATTATTTGTCGGACTGAAGGGGAAAAAAAATCTCATTTTTCCTCGTGTCTTGTGTACCTGGTACCCATTTCTGCTTTCCTCTGTCCACTCACAATCTCACTCCCTCAGTTACCCCTCGTGTGTGTGTGTGTGTGCGTGTGTGTGTGTGTGTGTGTGTGTGTGTGCGTGTGTGTGTGTGTGTGTGTGTGTGTGTGTGTGTGTGTGTGTACACTAGGGTGCTGGCCAGGTACACTCCTTGTTCACCAACATCGTCTTCACCGAACTCGTTCGTAATCATGGCAACGACGGAACCAACACTGTAGTCATAAATAATTCTGATTGGCTGACCACAAGATTAAAACTAGCCAATCGTGGATATCGGCCTAATCAACCTTACCCAGGTATACACATTAATCCCTGATCCAAGTAAACAGATTAATCCGTGACCCAGGTACACAAATATCTAAGATAATCAGACTCAGGCATACTTATTAATCCCTAGGCCAGACACATAAGTACCTGGATTAATCACTGACCTATGAAAACAACTTCATCTTTTATTAATCACTCCGTTGCTTCACCAGAAGTCATGATTAAGTGATGGACAACACACAGACGCATATCAAGATCAATTATAATCCCCTTCGCATAAAAGAAATACGTGTCTCTTAATCACTTTTGGCAAGGATGGCACACATTGGTAATACAGGAGGAGAGATCACACACATTGGTAATACAGGAGGAGAGATCACACACATTGGTAATACAGGAGGAGAGATCACACACATTGGTAATACAGGACGAGAGATCACACACATTGGTAATACAGGAGGAGAGATCACATACAGTGGTAATACAGGAGGAGAGATCACACACATTGGTAATACAGGACGAGAGATCACACACATTGGTAATACAGGAGGAGAGATCACACACATTGGTAATACAGGAGGAGAGATCACACACAGTGGTAATACAGGAGGAGAGATCACACACATTGGTAATACAGGAGGAGAGATCACACACAGTGGTAATACAGGAGGAGAGATCACACACATTGGTAATACAGGAGGAGAGATCACACACATTGATAATACAGGAGGAGAGAGGAGGAGGCCACAGTGAGGTGATCAGGCAGGAGCAGCACCAGGAGGAGGGACGTACTGTCCCTCACCGGTTGAGTTACTCTTCCCAGGAGTTACCACATCCTCCCTGGAGGGTTACTCCACCCCCTCCCCCACAAACACACCCCCCCACTACCAACCACCTCACCATTTACCCCAAAACGAGGCCGTTATCCCTCCCCTCCTCCTCCTCTCTCTCTCCGGTCGTTAGTCACCCCCGGTAACCACCGGTAATTCCCCCATCCCCCTCCAACAAAGGAGCCATTCCAGGACTATCCTTCACTATCCTTCACTATCCTTCACTGGGCTTCGTGGACAGCCTCGCCATCGGCGCGCATCATGCCACCCTCCTGGTGTGTGACACCTTCTGGCCACAGCTCCCCTGTTGTGTGGCCAGAAGGTCAGGGACGAAGGTTTACCGAGCTCCTGACCTCACAGTCTTATCTATCGACTCCTGACCCACCAGTCTATCGACCCCGAGGTCCTCAGGACACTGTCGTCTTCATTCCACTCTTCTCTATCCTCCTATCCTCGTAAACTTCAGGTCGAGTCTTCTAGCCATTAATCTCGTCCTAGCCTGCCTCCCTCCTTCCCCCATGCCCTCATTTCTAAGTCCCTCATAACCTACCTAGTGGTAAACACGACCTCAGAGCAGATTTTTTCTCTACGAGTTACTGAGCCAGCTCTCGCAAGACTCATGAGTGGTGGATAATGATGAGTAATGAAGTGGTAAGACGCGGATGTCTTCTTCCTCCGGTGGTTAGGGGATGATGAGTTGATGAATCATGAGTCCGTGGAGTATGTATGTTTAGAGGAGGTCAGATTGCCGCGTATGTATGAGTATCTGGCCGTCATTTTCGCCTCGTTCTCGTTTTCTTCATTAGCCTCACAGGTATGAGTCCAGGGGTTACTCTTCTAGATCCTGGATACTCTACATTTCAGCACTTTTAGTCATGATTAATCAATGTCTTATAGACCATAATGCCTCATCGATTCGGCAGTCTTATTTTCTTCGCCGTCGTCTCTAAAGATACGCCACCCGTTTTCTAAAACATATTTACGTCTTCTATAAACCGCTTCCTTTTTACAACCAGTTTTATCCTCATCTGTGAGTCAATAATACACTGTTTACTCTCACAAATTTTACATTTTGTTACCGGAAAAAAAAATTATGAGAGCTAATTAAAGAGCTTTAATACATATGCGTGAAGAAGAAGAAGAGGAGGAGGAGGAGGAGGAGGAGGAGGAGGAGGAGGAGAGCTAGCATAACGAGCTCAGGTTCGAATCCTGGGCGCGACAGTCGGCCAACAACCCAACCCAGGTGTTCATCCTTCCCTCTCGGGGCTGGTCGGTACATGCGTACCAAGGTGCCTTAGGCACAGGACGTACATATGAGTTTAAAGAGACGGGGGCTTGGCACGAGGATAGAAAACTCTCTCTCTCTCTCTCTCTCTCTCTCTCTCTCTCTCTCTCTCTCTCTCTCTCTCTCTCTCTCTCTCTCATCTGTGACCTCTAACCCCCCCCCCCTTCGTTCTCTGGTGGCGTTAAAAGACTCTCTGTCTCTCTCTCTCTCTCTGACCCTCATCTGACCCCAGACCTTCTATCCCTGTAACCTCTGACCTCCACCTGATCTCTCTATCATGACACTCTACCCTTCACCTGACCCGTGACCTTATCAGTGTTTCTCAGCCTTTTGGTTCTTAAATGATCAGTGACCTTACCTCCATCTCCTTGACTTCTGACATCCCATCCCTGCTCTCTCTCTCTCTCTCTCTCTCTCTCTCTCTCTCTCTCTCTCTCTCTCTCTCTCTCTCTCTCCCACACACACACACACACACACACACACACACACACAGACCTGTGATCTCTGACCCTCTTTCATTTTCTAGTGGGGTTAAAAGACCTCTCTCTTCTCTCTCTCTCTCTCTCTCTCTCTCTCTCTCTCTCTCTCTCTCTCTCTCTCTCTCTCTCTCTCACACACACACACACACACAGACCTGTGATCTCTGACCCCCTTTCATTTTCTAGTGGGGTTAAAAGACCTCTCTCTCTCTCTCTCTCTCTCTCTCTCACCTGTCACCTCTGACCCCCTTTCGTTCTCAAGTGGGGTTAAAATACCCCTCCTCTCTCTCTCTCTCTCTCTCTCTCTCTCTCTCTCTCTCTCTCTCTCTCTCTCTCTCTCTCTCTCTCTCTCTCACACACACACACAGACCTGTGATCTCTGACCCCCTTTCGTTCTCTAATGGGGTTAAAGACCCCCTCTCTCTCTCTCTCTCTCTCTCTCTCTCTCTCTCTCTCTCTCTCTCTCTCCTGAGGAAGGGTCGAACCAGTACATGAACCGTAGGAGGGACTTACCCGCGTCTGGCTGGGGCAACGGCAGTCATACCCGCCACCACCTCGACCCATGACCGACGTAACTAGGGAGGTCCTGTACACCTACAAGGGCAACAAGAATTTTTTTCCGACATCTGAATCCTACAACAACCAAAAATCCTGACCAGACCAGACACAGCTGACACGATCACCTCTGAGGTGAGGTAGAGCGAGCAGAGCAGTTTAAGTATAGCAAACACGAACGATCACCTCTGAGGTGAGGTAGAGCAGAGCAGTTCAAGTATAGCAAACACGAACGATCGCCTCTGAGGTGAGGTAGAGCAGAGCAGAGCAGTTTAAGTATAGCAAACACGAACGATCACCTCTGAGGTGAAGTAGAGCGAGCAGAGCAGTTTAAGTATAGCAAACACGAACGATCACCTCTGAGGTGAGGTAGAGCAGAGCAGTTCAAGTATAGCAAACACGAACGATCGCCTCTGAGGTGAGGTAGAGCAGAGCAGAGCAGTTTAAGTATAGCAAACACGAACATGGCTAAATCGAACGAAGGTAAATGATGATGGATAACCCTGGAGGGAAACAAAAACAAACAAACAAAAAAAAAATGAATCAGTCGGCTAGGACTGCTGCCAGACGTACAATACCTGCCGCCAGGTCGCTGCCAGACGCACGACACTCGGTCGCTGCCGGGGTGGGGGGCTTCGGAGGACACTGGGTCACCCGGCGGTACAACAGTTTTTACCTCATGGCAAATGATGCCATTCATGGGCGAGAAGGAGTCAGGAAACCTCATTTGGCTTATTAGAGAGAGAGAGAGAGAGAGAGAGAGAGAGAGAGAGAGAGAGAGAGAGAGAGAGAGAGAGAGAGAGAGAGAGAGAGAGAGAGAGAGAGAGGATACGTGACGGGAATGTGCAAACCATCTGTCCTCCATAATCCAGGTGTGTACACCACCTGTCCTCCATAATCCAGGTGTGCACACCACCTGTCCTCCATGATCCAGGTGTGCACACCATCTGTCCTCCATGATCCAGGTGTGCACACCATCTGTCCTCCATAACCCAGGTGTGCACACCACCTGTCCTCCATGATCCAGGTGTGCACACCACCTGTCCTCCATAACCCAGGTGTGCACACCACCTGTCCTCCATAACCCAGGTGTGCACACCACCTGTCCTCCATGATCCAGGTGTGCACACCACCTGTCCTCCATAATCCAGGTGTGCACACCACCTGTCCTCCATGATCCAGGTGTGCACACCATCTGTCCTCCATAACCCAGGTGTGTACACCACCTGTCCTCCATAATCCAGGTGTGTACACCACCTGTCCTCCATAATCCAGGTGTGCACACCACCTGTCCTCCATAATCCAGGTGTGTACACCACCTGTCCTCCATGATCCAGGTGTGCACACCATCTGTCCTCCATAATCCAGGTGTGCACACCACCTGTCCTCCATAATCCAGGTGTGCACACCACCTGTCCTCCATCATTACTCGCGTCTACCCACACCTGAGCAGCAGCAGCTGGGATTAACAGCTGGTCTGCCACATTATCTTCCTTTTACTAGTCACATTACCTTTAATCCCAGATGGGTGTCTGTGTGTGTGTGTGTGTGTGTGTGTGTGTGTGTGTGTGTGTGTGTGTGTGTGTGTATTATTCGTGTGGTAGAGTATGTGGTGTTTCCCTTCAACTGTAAATGGGAGGAAAGAGTTCTTAGTGTAATCTTGGGGATAATACCATCCACCATTAGCTACCACACACACACACACACACACACACACACAGCCGTCAGTCTGTCTGTCTGTGTTTACCATAAGCTCTGTACAACATTAATGTGTACCAGAACATTAACTGAAATATATCTGGTTCATTCAATTTCTTTTTTATCTTGTGTTATTTAAAGTTTGGTAGAATATTTTTCTATTTTTCTGTATGTCGAAGTGGAAAGTTGAATATTGATATACTGCTACAGGTGTGTTGCAGGAACATCTGTGGCTACAGGTGTGTTGCAGGAATATCTGTGGCTACAGGTGTGTTGCAGGAACATCTGTGGCTACAGGTGTGTTGCAGGAACATCTGTTGCTACAGGTGTGTTGCAGGAACATCTGTTGCTACAGGTGTGTTGCAGGAACATCTGTTGCTACAGGTGTGTTGCAGGAACATCTGTGGCTACAGGTGTGTTGCAGGAACATCTGTGGCTACAGGTGTGTTGCAGGAACATCTGTGGCTACAGGTGTGTTGCAGGAACATCTGTGGCTACAGGTGTGTTGCAGGAACATCTGTTGCTACAGGTGTGTTGCAGGAACATCTGTGGCTACAGGTGTGTTGCAGGAACATCTGTTGCTACAAGTGTGTTGCAGGAACATCTGTGGCTACAGGTGTGTTGCAGGAACATCTGTTGCTACAGGTGTGTTGCAGGAACATCTGTGGCTACAGGTGTGTTGCAGGAATATCTGTGGCTACAGGTGTGTTGTAGGAATATCTGTGGCTACAGGTGTGTTGCAGGAACATCTGTTGCTGGGGGCACCACAGAGAGGCCAGACTTGATTGCGTCACAGGCTGGGCACCAGAGTGAGGACCTCCGCTGGTTAAGTCTGAGGAGACCTTAATAACCCATTCTGGAAGTTGGGCAATTAGTCGGTCATTACCACAGCTTAATGACCGTCAAGTTTACAAAGTGGGCGCCGCTATGTGTCAGTGAGGAGAGGCGATAATGAACCCTCTGGTGACGACATCTACTCATATAACGAATCAGAGGCGTAATGTTAACTATGTGTAACCTACCTCGTTATATCATAATTTGAGCTGAAATCTAACACATATCAAAGCGCTTATGTGTTACAATTAAGAGACGAGACGAAACCTTCTGTAACTACATCACGTAGTTACAGTGTGTGTGTGTGTGTGTGTGTGTGTGTGTGTGTGTGTGTGTGTGTGTGTGTGTGTGTGTGTGCTTAGCGAGAATGGGACAGGACGAACTGAGAGGGAGATGAGTCAAACTGGCTCTTTCTCGACGAGAGAGAGAGAGAGAGAGAGAGAGAGAGAGAGAGAGAGAGAGAGAGAGAGAGAGAGAGAGAGAGAGAGAGAGAGAGAGAGAGAGAGAGAGAGAGAGACTCCCCCTGATCTCGAGTGAAGAGCGGACGTGTGTGTGTGTGTGTGTGTGTGTGTGTGTGTGTGTGTGTGTGTGTGTGTGTGTGTAAGTGGCAGGACTCCCTCAGTAGGATGTAAGACGATCTCAGTGGGAGGGAGCAAAGGACGCGCGTCTGCTGAAATGACACTGCTGGGCCTCCTTCACTGCTTGGTTCCAGTGATGGGTTCCCTTCACCGCTGGGCTTCACTGCTAGGCCTCCCGTCACTGCTAAACTCCCGTCCCTGCTCTAGATTTTTTTTTAACCACCACGACACACCAACACACAAAAGAAACCCTTAATTGATGCATCACCCAGAGTTGGTGCGACCACCTCCACAACGCCTGAATATTCCAACCACCAGACGGATAACCAATTTTGTTATCATCACGACAGTAACACCTGGTTATCTTAACCACTAAGGTAGAACCTGATGACTCTAAACACCTGCGATAGAAACCAGTTATTTCAACCACAACCATAACACTTCGTTCCTCCAAACACCTCTCATTAATAACCAATTGGTCTAACTACAACAACAACACTTGGTTACTACAACCCCCTCATCAATAACCAACTGTCCTAACCACAACAATACAACTTGGTTACTACAACTCCTACGCTAATGACCAACTTTTCCAACCACTACAATAACACTTGGTTCTTCCAACCCCGAGTGTAACAGCGGATGATACTGACCAATATAATCATAATAATCATAACCGATTATAACTGGGGCTCAGCTGGCAGCGCCACAACCGCTACAAGATGTCAGGAATTTAATTATAACTTTTGACCAAATTTAATTAATTGAAGGGAAGGTTGCGTCCCGCTGTGGATATTAACAGCTATGTGCTACCCGGTGCTATGTGTGTGTGTGTGTGTGTGTGTGTGTGTGTGTGTGTGTGTGTGTGTGTGTGTGTGTGTGTGTGTGTGTGTGTCCCCGGGGGATATCATGTATCCCTGTATCCCGATTAGTATGATGTGTCCAAGCGTCCAGAATATAATCGCGTGTGTATGTATCCACACACACACACGTCCTCTATTTGCTTAAGCCTGGAGGGATATTCATGTGTCTCTGTGTCCAGGAATATTATGGGTCCATATGTCCATGTATTCGGAGGAAGATCGGGTGTATTTCAGTTGGAAGGGAGTACTGCGCATACTAATGTAAGGAGAGATATTCTGGGTAACATGAGCAGTATCATTTTGGACCTGTGTCTGAGGAATACCGAGTCTCATGGAGTATTCCTCATTCCTGCGTCATGAGCAGTATTACCGTATCTGTGTCAGAAGCAAAACAGTGAGAATTAAACATGGAGGAATATCATGCATTTCTGGGACGAGTATTCCAAATACATAGCGAGGGGTATGAGGAATACTTCTACTGATAAGATTATCATGTATAATGTTTATTTAAAGAATATTAAGATTATACATATGTATATGTGGGTGTAGGACAGGTGTATCTAGCACACCTGGCTGAGTGTCCCCGTTTTTGAACAGGTGTACAAGAACACCTGGAACACATAATTGATGGAAAATTAAGTCTCGTTTTTGTAGAAAAGAAAAATAACATTACATTTTGGAACCTGTAAAGCCATTAACAGCTAAAATGAAAACTAACCTAAATTTACCAAACACATTTCAACATATTTCATGGTGGAAAAAAAAAAACTCTAATCATTTTTTTCCATTGGTTTAAAAAACGTTGTTTCTATCTGTGGTAACGTAATTAGATGCGAAACTTTGCAACGCACGAAAAGCAATGAATCTCTGTAGTTCATTAATGATAAACCACCTATCAATCTGGCTTACCTATCAACATACAAATACCTACTTACCAATAAACAAAAGCTTATTAGTTTATATGAAAAAAAATACGTACTTATCTAAAGACAAAATGGTGCTCACCATGTAAACATACACGTGTTTACAATGTAATCCTCAGCCAAGTATTATATTATCACTAATCACTAGGGATGATTTAATGGCCCTAGCATTCGGCCATCCTTCCCTCAATCTATCAACCCATCTATCTACCAGTCCACCGGTCCATCTACCTACCCATCTACGTGGACCAGAAGACCCATCCCTCCCTCTCCCTGCCTACCTCCAGGACCAGAGGTACACCAGGACCCCTGGAAAGCCATCTGCATTTCCAGCGGCAAGCTGTTTCCCTGCCTCCTTGTGACTGTCGTATATATTATAGATTCCAGGTTCCAGAACATCAGTTCCGAGGGAGGGAAGGAGTGGGGAGGGGGAGGAGATTTGCATAATGCAACCTTGCAACACGTCTCAACCCACTTTACCTTCGGTAGCTGAGGTTCGGTCTCTATACTTGCTAATATCTATAAGACCAACAACAATCACCTTCTCCATCAAAGAATCCAGGACGTCGCTGCTCACCTCCGTAGCATCTGATCTTATCACAGACCATCTTCTGGCATGTGGATCCCCCCCACGTACAGTCCTCCAGTGGGGTACTATCATCGCAGACCAGAGAGTCTTCTGTTATCTGGGTTTTCTCCACGTACTCCCGGGGAATATCGTACCCAACACCATGGCTTCGTAAAGTCCGCTACTGGAGCGCCTTACTCATTCGTGATGTGGTGTCTCACATCTCTCCTCTATCATCTTTCTCCTCATTTTGCCCCTGTCACCCACGATGAGTAGCGGTCGCCAATGAGAAATACAAGTCTACAAAAAAAAAAAAAAAAAAGGAGGTGTCGCACGTAAGGTCAAATACGTCCTCAAAATGGGGTGATGGAATGAAAACGATCCTGCGTCTTGACCCGGCACGCGCGAACATGAGGCATCGCAATGCGACATGAATTCCTGAGCACACTAACAATACCCCGGGAGTGGCTCCTTGTAGTACCCCCCACAACCCACACCCCCACCACGAGCGCCCTGGAGTATATTGGGATTATTGGGGGAAACCTGCGAGGAGGCTGAGGCGGTCGAGAGAGAGAGAGAGAGAGAGAGAGAGAGAGAGAGAGAGAGAGAGAGAGAGAGAGAGAGAGAGAGAGAGAGAGAGAGAGAGAGAGAGACTCATTCCATTATGAATGGCACAGTTCCTCCCTGACGAGTCTAGGAAGAAGAAAAAGAAAAAGAAAAAGGAGAAAGGCTTCTAGCCAGACGTGGTTGTCTGCCGGAGTTTATAGGAGAAGTTGTTAGCTGGAGGCGGGCATAAAGCCAGGAATAAGGACGTACATAAGATTTATGGAGCCAAGCAAAATGCCGTAAGTTCCCGCTTGGTTCCAGGATAAACAGAGAGACTTATTGAAAAAATACGGATGTAAAAAGACGAAGAGAGTCATGGAAAACTGGAAGATGACTTACCAACACTCAAGGACGGTATTTAGGCTTTATGGTGAGGAGGAAAGCACATAATGCTTGTATGAATGAGAGTTTGGTGCATGATAGTGACACACACACCAGCAGAGGATGATGTACGGAGGAATGATGGGATAATTCATGATGGTACACTTCTTAACTGAGGACATGACATGGTTGAGGACATGGCTGAGGACATGGTTGAGGACATGGTTGAGGACATGGTTGAGGACATGGCTGAGGACATGGCCGAGGACATGGCTGAGGACATGGCTTGAGGACATGGTTGAGGACATGGTTGAGGACATGGCTGAGGACATGGCTGGGGACATGGCTGGGGACATGGCTGAGGACATGGTTGAGAACGTGGTTGAGGACATGGCTGGGGACATGGCTGGGGACATGGCTGAGGACACTACCCCACAGAGACTCATGAGTAAATCTCATATTGCCACACATACGAAACTTACTGAACCAGATGAAGCCAGAGCCGCCGGTTGGTGGGACGTGTAAGCAGGATGTGTGAGTTGATACCAAATGTCACAGGAAGATGACACACACAAGTCAGGACAGCTGGCGACTGTGAGACGCCCTAGAGAATCCCAGAGGAGGAGGAACATGACAGGTGGGTTGGCTGTGTCTGGCCAACCCAACACTGAGGCTCAAAGGTGATTCTAAATCCTACCAATTATATACGACAGTCAACGTCATCACAATAACAAGGTTGTAAACCAATGTGAGTTGGCTTGAGACAAACTATTGTCTGCTAAAGAGAGCGACATTCGGTAACATACATTGACCCAGAGGTTAATGACGTGACGTCATGGCTTGACCAAGAAAAAACGCCTGAGGTGATGATCCTTTATCGCTAATGAGGCAGCCAGTGTCCGGTAATGACTCACTTAACGAGCCACTTTCTTGTGAAATCCCTGGCGGAACCAAGAGTGTTTGTGTATGCTTCAGTTACGCACAAGAATTCCTTCGTGTGTCTTTGGAAACGAACCGTCTCCTTCCAGGAAGTGGAAGACTTGCATTTAAGAAAATGGGGGTCAGGTCACAGCTGTTGACCTAAAATGAAGGTGAAGAGTTCCAAAGTTTAGCGGTGTAGGGAATGAAACAGACGTGACACCAGTCCATCCCTGGGTTACCGAGAGCCACACAGTAATCACCTGACACAACAGATGACTGCAGGTGTCATTATGTCCTCCACTAACTGGCTCTCTCTCTTACCACCCAGCAGCAGCAGCAGTAACAGTAGCAGTAACAGTAGTAGCAGCAGCAGCAGCAGGTGGCGTCTTGAACACCGCCACAGTAAGCGACCATTGCCACTGGGGGACGCCTGTGTGCACGTCGTCACGCCTGGAAGTAAGACCCATTATAACACCACTGGAGACCCAGAGGTGAGGGTCGTGTTGGTGGTGGTGGGCAACACCTCGCCCGCCCCCGTGGTCGTCCTGGTCGTCTTTAAGATGAAGCTTTGGGCAGATGGGTGTCCATGTCAGGTCATCACCCCAGGCCAGAGACGGGTAGGCACCATAACGCGACACATTCTCTCGAGGCATCCCTGGATATTTGTGTTGCGGTTTTGTGTTTCTTATTTCTGATGCGAGCGTTTCGTGTGTTGCTGGGGGCGGTGTCAGCACCTTATTTATGTGTTGCGTGGATGGTGTTGCTCTCGCTGATACCGTACCTCTCCTTAGCTGTGTGTGTGTGTGTGTGTGTAGTGGCAGGAGGTAGGCGAGTGTTTCTAAAACACACACACACACACACACACACACAGACACACACACACACACACACACACACAGACACACACACACACACACATTCAACTCATTTACAAAACTCTGAACCAAGCCCTCGGCATTACACACGCCTACAACACACCCACGGAGTGCAAATGTGGCGATATCATTGTGTCGAGCAACGCATAAAGGTCATGAGTCTTGCATCGGGGTTCGATGCTCGTCTGTCGCAACCCTATTGTGCCGTCCGTCGGGGGTTCTCGCTCCACTGTGATGCACCGACGGACACTGATCTGCGCGATCTTCTGTGGTAGGTGGTAGGGCAGCCACCGAACCAGAGGGGGGGAGAGAGGCATGTTATATCGTACCTTGCGTAACGGGAGTGGTCACACACGGGTACATGAGTGCCAGGCACTTCAGTGTGGCTGTCCAAGTGTCACTTCTGTGGTGGCCCCACGTTGCTGTCTTATCCTGCCGCCCGTCTCCCCCCCACCTAACACCTGACCTGCTGGCTTGCAGTCCATACAAACACACACACACACACAACAACCTCTCCATCTCACACACATGACACAGTCACACCTCACATGACTGACTGGGTGATCGTAACCGCAGACTTCCCTGCGGTGAGCATGACGCTCCAGCCCGACCGTATGGGGTAAAAAAAAAAAAAAGAATCTCCATCACTCGTAGGTAAAAATACTCTCTCTCTCTCTCTCTCTCTCTCTCTCTCTCTCTCTCTCTCTCTCTCTCTCTCTCTCTCTCGAAAACGTGTACGTCAGTCGCTCTTTAGAGACGCAGACCAACATAAACTGTGTGGAAGATGAGTGGTAGATAACAGCAGCTCCTTCCCTATACGCACAATGATACACATCCTTTTTTTTTTCTTCCTGTTTCGATACAACCTATATACATCCCTTCCCCCCTCCCCCCAACACTAGATCACTGAGAACTGGTCTTTCTTCCCGCGGGCAGAAAGTGTCTCTCTCAGGGAAAAAATATTCTTTTCCCTGTCACACTGATATTGCTGCCTTCGGGACAATGGCAGTTACGATTTCGCTCCCACGTGATATATACGTCAACCGCTGAACACGCAAGGCTGGGGGGAGAGGGGGGGGGGGAGGGAGGGAGGAAGGAGGTAGGTCTGTGTGTCTAGTGTGGACACACACACACAGCCGGAGGAAGGAGGTAGGTCTGTGTCTCTGGCGTGGACGCACAGAGGTAGTGAACCGTCGTGAGATATTCGTAAATTCATACGTTTGTACGTTTTACTCCACAGCAGAGCGAAGGTCAGGACACCCGTGTTAGAGGAAGAGGACAATGAGCTGGAAACACACACATACATGACGCTAGCCGGGCGGATTAATTAGCGGTAATTAGTAAGTGGACTAGCGTGTGTCTCCAGTTGGGCAGGACACGATAGAATACAGTTGCTGTTTGGTCAAAGCGTCTCAAGTTGGGCACGACGTAGCCCAACGTATCTATTGACTCTTTTTCTGACTTGTTTGTGAACATTTCTGGGACCTTGAAGATTACACCATCAAAATATATTCACAAACAAACCTTCATATTCCTATACCACTAGGTTTACATCCCCGGTACCCCGGATATAGAACTCACTGATACACAAAATATCTATGACCGCTTAATCTGACCTAATCAGAACACACATATATCATTCCAGGCTCCGTCCGTCCCGTTCGAGAGGAGAGAAAAAAAGAGATGGTGTAATTTAGAACAGATTCGCATTTCACGTCATTTTTACATCATGGAACGAGTCTGTTTGTGTACACTGCAGATACATACAGCCGGAGCTGCACCTTACTAATCTGTTTGCCTTGTCGTGCACGCCATCATTACCAGTCCAGCTCCTCCCTGACTGTAAATCCCGCAAGGCAGGAATTGTGTGGCTATTTCCGACTGCGGTGGAGTCAAGAGATGATGACATGGCCGAGTTCACGAACACGACTGCGCGATCCTTGAGCACGTCGAAGGTACAATCCCTTAGCGCGACGGTACGACCCTCGAGCACGATGACGGGCTAAAGGCCAAACCATCATATCCAAGGGTCGTGACGTTGTGTTCAACGACCTGAGAGAGAGAGAGAGAGAGAGAGAGAGAGAGAGAGAGAGAGAGAGAGAGAGAGAGAGAGAGAGAGAGAGACCCCGTTAGCTCAGCCCAGTAGCTTTCGGGCTTCGCCAGTACAGACATACGATCGTAAATGATAATTTGTTACACACCTACGCGACTTCGTATCAATTCATCCACGTTTCCCTTTCTAAACTTGTTGACATACATCTAGCAGAAAGCTGCTCATTTTTCTACTCGTCAGAGACGACGTATCGTCAACAATATTCACCAGGTGCAAGCTTGCGTGGAGCACCTGAGGGAATGTGTTGACCTGCGCCTGCGCGTGTAACACTTCGTCTTGGCGGCAGAGAAAAGATTTAGGTTAACGACCTCAATATATTCGTCTTTTACAGCTGCTTAATCTTCGATATTCAGCGGAAAAGTTGACGCTTTTACCTTTCGTCTTTACGTCCTGGATGTTTCATTCCAAAGTTTCTCAGCCAGAGTCAGACGTGGACATAATACGTATCATCATGTTCATCAGATCTCGTTTAACTCATGGGAGAATGTCCTGATTTACTTGATTATGTTAAATTCAAATTAATATAATACAAAAACAAGATAATCTCCTCTTTGATTATGTTAAATTCAAAGTGATATGATTAAAACACAAGAGTCTTATCGTATATTGTCATAAAAAGATAAAAAAAAAAAGACGTTCAGTTTGATCTCCCGTGAAGAGGATTGGAGTTTTAATGACTGACAAATCCCCAACTATCTTTGGATTTCTTACAAAAGCATATAATTTTCTTCAGCAATCTTATATCCTCGTTTCTTGGAGTGGACTTACAGCTTCTTTCTTATACGTATGTGTGTGTGTGTGTGTGTGTGTGTGTGTGTGTGTGTGTGATGGTATGTTTGTATGTAGGTGTATATGTGTGATTATGTGTACTTGTTCTTTTGTTATATTTCTTTGATTATTTGCCTCCTCATCTCCCCACACCCTAGAGGGCGCAAAACACCGTTCTCCCCGCAGCGTTCACCTCCCCAATGACATACTCGCCACGATAAATGTCAGGGGTTGGTGAACCTACGAGTCCCTTACCTTACTATAAGTGACGCTTTTACGACGCTCCGCCGTCACCGTCTATAGTCTACCATCCAGCATAGAAAACGGTGTCGACCAACCATGGCCAACCCTCTCTCTCTCTGTTACCACAACACAGAAAATGTGATGAATAGTCTAAAGCATCTAAGTTCTAAATCGACACTGTATCATTTCTAATTCTAAACGCCGATACTGCATATAGCTCTGGCTTACGAAGATGAGGGTGTGGTGTTCGAGGAGAACATGAGAGTTTCTCTTTGTCTAAACAATTAGAAAATGTATCCACAACAGAAAACCATTTTAAATTCCCGTTCCAGTCGGAGTGATTACACCTCTGATTGGCTGCTGACTCGCGTGGTTAGGTAGTTAGTTAGTTATTCTGGCGGCGTCCCTCGTGAACTGAATTGGGACAATTCTTTTCCCTACAGTGAAAAAAAGTTAAGGAAATTTTGTAAATTTCACTTCTCTCTTCTTTTTTATGATTCGTCTGTGTCATCACTGGTCAACATTACTTAACCTTTTATCTTACAAGGGAGAGATTGACATATGTTTGCTACCGTACTCCCCCTCCCTCTGTCGTCGAGAAATGTACGCAGTGGTGAAAAATGTATGATAGTAGTCAGAGTGTAAAACCACAGAGGATGGCTTAAATGGATGAAAACCAGTATGGATCTTTTTTTTTTTTTTCATCCACTTTCAGTTTGCAGATGAACACGAAAATTAACTTACGATATTTGGCAAAACGCACAAAATACTCCTCTCATGCTATTTTCACCTCCTCAGTGGCACACTACCCTTCCACATACACACACAACACACTCTATCTCCCTCTCCACCACCGTAGAAACACACTCAAGGTAATTTAAAAACTCAGTTTTCCCCCCTTTCCCCCCTTCCTTCCTCAAACTACCCTCATTTATTGAATCACAGTTTTGTTATCCTCAGAGATAAACGAATTACATCGCAAAAGCCAATTACTTCCTCCAGCACTTCATCTCCTCTCTCTCTCTCTCTCTCTCTCTCTCTCTCTCTCTCTCTCTCTCTCTCTCTCTCTCTCTCTCTCTCCGACAGAAAATCTCTTCTCCCTCCAACATTAAAGCTCACCTTATCTCACTCCTCCTCTTCCCCCCTTTCTCAACACTTCAGATGGTCCTTCCACTGTCTTTCCCTAGCGTCAAGACTTTTCCCGGAGACCTAGAAGACCAAGTGTCTTTCCCTCTTCCTCCCCTTGGCTTCCCCAGGAGGAGGAGGAGGAGGAGGAGGAGGAGGAGGAGGAGGAGGTGGTCGGTGGCCGGCTTTGTGGAGTCATAATTTCCCAACATCTCGCCTTTTGTCAAAGCTTCCTACACTTCCTTAGTTTATGCACAATGTGTCTCCCAGTGGGTTATGCATGTTAGCCCGGCTCGAAATGTTATGGTGTGGACACCTGAGGGACGAGACAAGATGAGGAGTAACTATATATATATATATATATATATATATATATATATATATATATATATATATATATATATATATATAGTGAATTTTTTTTATGTCCTGCAGCAGAGTGGAGCACATTTTTAGTAATACACCTGAATAACAATAATAATAATAATAATAATAATAATAATAATAATAATAATAATAATAATAATAATAATAACAAATTGCCTTTATATTCACAGGGAATCTGAACATTCTATTTCGGAACTTTTGTAGTGTTTGAATAATTCTGGATAAGCCTTCTTCTTCTTTTTTTTCTCCAGTATTAGCCAGTATATTGCGTTACCTGATGGAAGTGAAGCAGGCACTCCAACAGAGCCAAGCACTTCAACAGAGCAAGGCACTCCAACATAACCAGGCACTCCAACATAACCAGGTACTCCAACACAGCCAGGTACTTCAACAGAGCCAGGCACTCCAACACAGCCAGGTACTTCAACAGAGCCAGGCACTCCAACACAGCCAGGTACTCAACAGAGCCAGGTACACCAACAGAGCCAGGTACTCCAACAGAGCCAGGTACTCCAACAGAGCCAGGTACTCCAACAGAGCCAGGTACTCCAACAGAGCCAGGTACTCCAACACAGCCAGGTACTTCAACAGAGCCAGGCACTCCAACATAACCAGGTACTCCAACAGAGCCAGCACTCCAACAGAGCCAGGCACTCCAACAGAGCCAGGTACTCCAACACAGCCAGGTACTTCAACAGAGCCAGGCACTCCAACATAACCAGGCACTCCAACATAACCAGGTACTCCAACAGAGCCAGGTACACCAACAGAGCCAGGCACTCCAACATAACCAGGTACTCCAACACAGCCAGGTACTTCAACAGAGCCAGGCACTCCAACATAACCAGGTACTCCAACAGAGCCAGGTACACCAACATAACCAGGCACTCCAACACAGCCAGGCACTCCAACATAACCAGGCACTCCAACACAGCCAGGTACTCAACAGAGCCAGGTACTCCAACAGAGCAGGCACTCCAACATAACCAGGCACTCCAACATAACCAGGCACTCCAACATAACCAGGTACTCCAACAGAGCCAGGTACACCAACAGAGCCAGGTACTCCAACAGAGCAGGCACTCCAACAGAGCCAAGCACTTCAACAGAGCAAGGCACTCCAACATAACCAGGCACTCCAACATAACCAGGTACTCCAACAGAGCCAGGTACACCAACAGAGCCAGGTACTCCAACAGAGCCAGGTACTCCAACAGAGCCAGGCACTCCAACACAGCCAGGTACTCAACAGAGCCAGGTACTCCAACAGAGCCAAGCACTTCAACAGAGCAAGGCACTCCAACATAACCAGGTACTCCAACACAGCCAGGTACTCAACAGAGCCAGGTACTCAACAGAGCCAGGTACTCCAACACAGCCAGGTACTCAACAGAGCCAGGTACTCCAACACAGCCAGGTACTTCAACAGAGCCAGGCACTCCAACATAACCAGGTACTCCAACACAGCCAGGCACTCCAACACAGCCAGGCACTCCAACAGAGCCAGGTACTCCAACACAGCCAGGTACTCAACAGAGCCAGGTACTCCAACAGAGCCAGGTACACCAACAGAGCCAGGCACTCCAACATAACCAGGTACTCCAACAGAGCCAAGCACTTCAACAGAGCAAGGCACTCCAACATAACCAGGTACTCCAACACAGCCAGGCACTCCAACATAACCAGGTACTCCAACACAGCCAGGCACTCCAACAGAGCCAGGCACTCCAACATAACCAGGTACTCCAACACAGCCAGGCACTCCAACACAGCCAGGCACTCCAACACAGCCAGGCACTCCAACACAGCCAGGTACTCAACAGAGCCAGGTACTCCAACAGAGCCAGGTACTCCAACACAGCCAGGTACTCAACAGAGCCAGGTACTCCAACACAGCCAGGTACTCAACAGAGCCAGGTACTCCAACAGAGCCAGGTACACCAACATAACCAGGCACTCCAACACAGCCAGGTACTTCAACAGAGCCAGGCACTCCAACACAGCCAGGCACTCCAACACAGCCAGGCACTCCAACATAACCAGGTACTCCAACACAGCCAGGCACTCCAACATAACCAGGCACTCCAACACAGCCAGGCACTCCAACAGAGCCAGGCACTCCAACAGAGCCAAGCACTTCAACAGAGCAAGGCACTCCAACATAACCAGGCACTCCAACATAACCAGGCACTCCAACACAGCCAGGTACTTCAACAGAGCCAGGCACTCCAACACAGCCAGGTACTTCAACAGAGCCAGGCACTCCAACAGAGCCAAGCACTTCAACAGAGCAAGGCACTCCAACATAACCAGGTACTCCAACAGAGCCAGGTACTCCAACACAGCCAGGTACTTCAACAGAGCCAGGCACTCCAACAGAGCAGGCACTCCAACAGAGCAGGCACTCCAACAGAGCCAGGTACTCCAACAGAGCCAGGCACTCCAACAGAGCCAGGTACTCCAACACAGCCAGGTACTTCAACAGAGCCAGGCACTCCAACATAACCAGGTACTCCAACACAACCAGGTACTCCAACAGAGCCAGGTACACCAACATAACCAGGCACTCCAACAGAGCCAGGTACACCAACAGAGCCAGGTACACCAACAGAGCCAGGTACACCAACATAACCAGGCACTCCAACATAACCAGGCACTCCAACATAACCAGGTACTCCAACAGAGCCAGGTACACCAACATAACCAGGCACTCCAACATAACCAGGCACTCCAACATAACCAGGTACTCCAACAGAGCCAGGTACACCAACATAACCAGGCACTCCAACATAACCAGGTACTCCAACAGAGCCAGGTACACCAACATAACCAGGCACTCCAACATAACCAGGCACTCCAACATAACCAGGTACTCCAACAGAGCCAGCACTCCAACAGAGCCAGGTACACCAACATAACCAGGCACTCCAACATAACCAGGCACTCCAACATAACCAGGCACTCCAACATAACCAGGCACTCCAACATAACCAGGCACTCCAACATAACCAGGTACTCCAACACAGCCAGGTACTTCAACAGAGCCAGGCACTCCAACATAACCAGGTACTCCAACAGAGCCAGGCACTCCAACATAACCAGGCACTCCAACATAACCAGGTACTCCAACACAGCCAGGTACTTCAACAGAGCCAGGCACTCCAACATAGCCAGGTACTCCAACAGAGCCAAGCACTTCAACAGAGCAAGGCACTCCAACATAACCAGGCACTCCAACATAGCCAGGTACTCCAACAGAGCCAGGTACACCAACATAACCAGGCACTCCAACAGAGCCAGGTACTCCAACACAGCCAGGTACTCAACAGAGCCAGGTACTCCAACAGAGCCAGGTACTCCAACAGAGCCAGGTACACCAACATAACCAGGCACTCCAACATAGCCAGGTACTCCAACAGAGCCAGGTACTCCAACACAGCCAGGTACTCAACAGAGCCAGGTACTCCAACAGAGCCAGGTACTCAACAGAGCCAGGTACTCCAACACAGCCAGGTACTTCAACAGAGCCAGGCACTCCAACATAACCAGGTACTCCAACACAGCCAGGTACTCAACAGAGCCAGGTACTCCAACACAGCCAGGCACTCCAACATAACCAGGTACTCCAACAGAGCAGGCACTCCAACAGAGCAGGCACTCCAACAGAGCCAGGCACTCCAACATAGCCAGGTACTCCAACAGAGCCAAGCACTTCAACAGAGCAAGGCACTCCAACATAACCAGGTACTCCAACAGAGCCAAGCACTTCAACAGAGCAAGGCACTCCAACATAACCAGGTACTCCAACAGAGCCAGGTACACCAACATAACCAGGCACTCCAACAGAGCCAGGTACTCCAACACAGCCAGGTACTTCAACAGAGCCAGGCACTCCAACACAGCCAGGCACTCCAACATAACCAGGTACTCCAACACAGCCAGGCACTCCAACATAACCAGGTACTCCAACACAACCAGGTACTCCAACACAGCCAGGTACTCAACAGAGCCAGGTACACCAACATAACCAGGCACTCCAACAGAGCAGGCACTCCAACAGAGCCAAGCACTTCAACAGAGCAAGGCACTCCAACATAACCAGGCACTCCAACAGAGCAGGCACTCCAACAGAGCCAGGCACTCCAACATAACCAGGCACTCCAACAGAGCCAGGCACTCCAACACAGCCAGGTACTCAACAGAGCCAGGTACACCAACATAACCAGGCACTCCAACATAACCAGGCACTCCAACATAGCCAGGTACTCCAACAGAGCCAGGTACTCCAACAGAGCAGGCACTCCAACAGAGCAGGCACTCCAACAGAGCCAGGTACACCAACAGAGCCAGGTACTCCAACACAGCCAGGTACTTCAACAGAGCCAGGCACTCCAACACAGCCAGGTACTTCAACAGAGCCAGGCACTCCAACATAACCAGGTACTCCAACAGAGCAGGCACTCCAACAGAGCAGGCACTCCAACAGAGCCAGGCACTCCAACAGAGCCAGGCACTCCAACACAGCCAGGTACTCAACAGAGCCAGGTACACCAACATAACCAGGCACTCCAACATAGCCAGGCACTCCAACAGAGCCAGGCACTCCAACAGAGCCAGGCACTCCAACATAGCCAGGTACTCCAACACAGCCAGGTACTTCAACAGAGCCAGGCACTCCAACAGAACCAGGCACTCCAACAGAGCCAGGTACACCAACATAACCAGGCACTCCAACACAGCCAGGCACTCCAACAGAGCCAAGCACTTCAACAGAGCAAGGCACTCCAACATAACCAGGTACTCCAACACAGCCAGGCACTCCAACACAGCCAGGTACTCAAACAGAGCCAGGTACACCAACAGAGCCAGGCACTCCAACAGAGCCAGGTACACCAACATAACCAGGCACTCCAACACAGCCAGGCACTCCAACAGAGCCAAGCACTTCAACAGAGCAAGGCACTCCAACATAACCAGGCACTCCAACACAGCCAGGTACTCAAACAGAGCCAGGTACACCAACAGAGCCAGGTACTCCAACAGAGCCAGGCACTCCAACAGAGCCAGGTACTCCAACAGAGCCAGGCACTCCAACAGAGCCAGGTACTCCAACACAACCAGGTACTCCAACAGAGCCAGGTACTCCAACAGAGCCAGGTACTCCAACAGAGCCAGGCACTCCAACAGAGCCAGGTACTCCAACACAACCAGGTACTCCAACAGAGCCAGGTACTCCAACAGAGCCAGGCACTACAGGTGAGGGAGGAGCCAAGCTGGAGGTACAATGGAGTTTAAATCTAAAGTAATAGGGAAATATATCTGCTTTATGGCGTCTTGATTTCCCCATTAAAGGCGGTATTAATGTGGTGTTTGGCTTGAGGTTTGGGCCATCAGCAGTTAGTCTGTTAGATGAGGCTGGCGGAGGAGGAAGAAAGTGCTAAGTGGGCGAGTGGTAATGAGGGAATGGTCAGTGGTCAGTACGGACTAATATTCCATACATTACAAAGCACATCTTAGATATCAAAGTCATACTTAATTAAGGTAATACATTTTCTTTTTACATCATTAAGACAATACATTTTCTTTAAGCTTCATTAAGGAGATACATTTTCTTAAACTTCATTAAGACAACACATCTTTATACTTCATTAAGGCGACACATTTTCTTTATACTTCACTAAGGCGATACATTTTCTTTATACTTCATTAAGACAACACATCTCTATACTTCATTAAAACAACACATTTTCTTTATACTTCACTAAGGCAACACATTTTCTTTATACTTCATTAAGACAACACATTTTCTTTCCCTTACACTTGGGAAGCGCGTGAGTATGTGTGACGTCATTACCTTTAATTTACCATCACACAATCAACCTTTTTCCTCCCACGTCGCACAGGACGCGACTCTGCTCCGTCATAACAGCAGAAGCGACCTTATTGCCCCGTGGTCTTACAGACTCTAATGCCATTGGTTGATACACTGTGACCCCCCCCCGCACTTCCACCCATTCCACCAGCGAATGACCTTGTGGTTGTTCTGCTGACCTTCATAGATCCCAGGGTACGCCAGGAACGGTCCGCCAGCACAAGGTACGCAGGGAACGGTCTGAAAACACAAGGTACGCACGGAACGGTCTGCTCTCTTACAGAAATCCCTTCTGGCAACGCTACGATCAGCTTTAGGGCCATTTAAGCTCCTTGGGTTCTCGTGGTCGTACGAGCCCGAAAACTAAGACCAGCCACTCTGTGCCGGACCATTTCCAAGACCAAGCTCTGGACCCGCCAAGGCCCGATAATGGACCCGCTAAGGCCCGATAATGGACCCGCTAAGGCCCGATAATGGACCGCCAAGTTCCTATGAGGCGGCTAAGGCCCGATAATGAACCCGCCAAGGCCCGATAATGGACCGCCAAGGCCCGATAATGGACCCGCCAAGGCTCGATAATGGACCGCCAAGTTCCTATAAGGCAGCCAAGGCCCGATAACGGACCGGGTAAGGCCCGTTAATGGGCCAGCCAACGTGATCTTGGACCGGCCAAACGAACTGAAAAGCTGTTCCAAACACCGTTTTCTCTAGGTTCACCGACACCATTACGCAATGACCAGCAAAGAGAAAGGAGAACACATGAGAATTTAATATAAGTTCTCCCAGGGTTCACAGACCCGACACTTAAATGGAGTAAAAAGAAAAAAAGAAAAAGGAAGGACGACTAGAAAGAAGAGAATATGAAATAAGGAAGAAAATTCCACGGATTCGAGGGAAGAAAAACGTCCTAAACGGCTCCCCATCGTGTGGCTGGTCGCTTCACGGGATGAAGGCAGCCTGTAACACACTTTGAGGCCAAGTCCTGGAGGTTGAAACACAAGCACGCACACGGCCGACGAAAACAACAGCCAAAATGATACCTGCAGAACAGAGAGAGAGAGAGAGAGAGAGAGAGAGAGAGAGAGAGAGAGAGAGAGAGAGAGAGAGAGAGAGAGAGAGAGAGAGAGAGAGATTTGAGCGAACGGAAAGGCATGGCTGAAAGAAAATGGATGGTAGGAGAGCTGCCAAGCTGGGAGGATTTAATTCCACTTGGGCTAAAATCTCATCCTTGTTTTAAAAGTTTGGCAAACAGAACTCTCGTGTGAAATTTCTGGAAAGAAAAGAAGAGAAACAGAAAGATTTTATGTTCGTTATGAGGTGCATGTGAAGCTTAAGAGTGTAAGTAATCATATATATATATATATATATATATATATATATATATATATATATATATATATATATATATATATATATATGAATTTGACGAGAGAGAGAGAGAGAGAGAGAGAGAGAGAGAGAGAGAGAGAGAGAGAGAGAGAGAGAGAGAGAGAGAGAGAGAGAGAGAGAGGTACCCTCCACCAGACAGACCAGCTCCTCCCTCACCAGCCACAATGACCACAAAACATGGCCAGAAACCCTGGCTGACATCTCCTCACTCCCCATTTTCACAATACCTTTTCTCACTCCCCATTTTCTTCCTGAAGACCAATAGAATTTTACTGTACCAACAGGAGGCATCGTAAACTGGCCTTCACTCTCGTACAAAATACACAAACTAGTAATGCAAGTCTAATGAGAGTGAGGTAGAGGACGTGAGAAAGAGAAAATAAAAAAGTGCAGCGAGAAAGAAAGAAAACGAGATGGTGGTAGAAGGTAAAATTGCTCACCCGATCCTCCAGAATAAATCTGCAGTTCCATTAGCCTTGGTCTGGCCGCCTTGGAGGTGTCGTCGCCCGTACCGCTCGCCACCCAAAGTTAACGCACACCAGTTGCTGAGGTGATCTGCATAATGTGACCTGACCCTCGCTAACACCTCCTGCCCTCGAGGTCAACCTTGACGTGTATGGTTACTTACAAGCGGTAATGTCTGCCTCACAAGGCACAAGCCAAGCCCCACCAGAGACAGGTTTATACTAATGTATCTCTTACGTGACTGGGATATATGGGCAGGGTAAACTATCAGGGGAGACTCGTCTGGTTTACACTACTATGTTGTAGTCTACGTCAAATATACGTAGACGTATACAATGAGATGGTGAAAACTATCATTATAGTTCGACCTGTCTGATGAGATACAGTATTCGTACAACTGTGACAAGACAACGAATCAGAATTAATTCATACAGGAGACATACAGTCAGTCAGAGAGAGAGAGAGAGAGAGAGAGAGAGAGAGAGAGAGAGAGAGAGAGAGAGAGAGAGAGAGAGAGAGAGCATTAAGCCAGCTCAGTGGAGGTAGCACACACGTAGCCACTTCTATGGACCAGACACTGAAGTAATATGTGTAGAAGAGGAAGACAGGATCGCTCAGTATTGAGGCAAGTGGGTCAAAGTTACCATACACACAATCATATGATCTCTCGTCATACTTCCACAATACCTTCATCATGACATTATTACTGAATACAGACCAATCTTCATCTCTGCTCAAATTTACGATCACTAAGCCATTATTTGATGTTCTGCAGGAAGATAATCCAGCGATCCTCATCTTCCTCATACAGCCAGGAAGAGGAAGCCACTCCCTCATAATTTAAAGGTTCAGGTTTTATTCCATCCAGTGCCAAGCGCTGGGTGGGAGCGGCGGTACCTTACTATAATATGTGGAAACCTCTCCACTTCCATGTTTGCCTTCCAGAATAACCGACCGTTTTGGCCTGGAATATATTCCAGCAGACTGGAAGCGCTGGAATTAGGAAGCAACCACCAACCATGTGTGTGTGTGTGTGTGTGTGTGTGTGTGTGTGTGTGTGTGTAAAAGTGTGACTGTGAAATTTTAAGAAATCAACAACGGAACATTGTACATCTCTGAAACGTTGAAAAGACAGATAGAGAAACAGATAAACATGCACCCAGATAGACAGATAAACAGAGAGAGAGAGAGAGAGAGAGAGAGAGAGAGAGAGAGAGAGAGAGAGAGAGAGAGAGAGAGAGAGAGAGAGAGAGAGAACGGAACAGACAGTGGAACCCCAGTGGAACATTCGCACCAATGTCTTAGGCATCGTGCGTCAGTGCGACGGTCGGAGGTGGTGAATGTCGGGGTCTTCTGTCTCAGGACGAGGGGTCGTCGTCGTCCACCCGCTACCCTACCCCACACACACCCTGGCACTACCCTAGAGCACTGAGGCGGGTCAGCGCCGACCGCCTTGTATGGAGGGGAGATCCCTGGTTAACACTGAGGCGGGCGCGAGGTGGCTCAAAGGATGTCAGGATTGTCCCTGAGTGGCTTCGTACACAGGCGGGACTGGGGGTGTTAATGGCTACGTGGCTCAGCTCCTGTGAAGTTCCAGGCTTGGAGATTATATATATATATATATATATATATATATATATATATATATATATATATATATATATATATATATATTAGAAAGGATCACAATTTTGCGCGTGATCGAGATATTCCTATGAGTCCACGGGGAAAATGAAACACGAAAAGTTCCCAAGTGCACTTTCGTGTAATAATCACACACACACACACACACACACACACACACACACACACACACACACACAGAAAGATAGAGAATAGCAAAGGGAGTAAGAGAGAAAGAGAAACCATTTAAAATGGTGCGAGCGAAAATGTCTAAGAGTAGATTGTAATTTGGCGTGCACATCAAAGTCTGGCTAATATGGTCTAATTCTTTTCATACATAATGATAATACTTGCAGCCCAGCGCAGACCACGTGCAACGCCGACAGAACGGTGTTTAGCGGGAAATTACGTCACTTATATTACAACGGCGAGATATAACACGCATCTTGTGTGTGTGTGTGTGTGTGTGTGTGTGTGTGTGTGTGTGTGTGTGTGTGTGTGTGTGTGTGTGTGTGTGTGTGTGTGTGTGTGCGTCAAGTGAACCAGTGAAGCAGTGGAAACCATCTCTGGCCCCGGCCACATCTCGTGTCCTGAGCACAAGACACACAAATTCCCAGGCGACCTGACGCCCTTGCTTAGAAGGGAGGTGTTTGTGGCGACCTGGAGGAGGGAGGGAGGGAGGGAGTTAACGTACGTAGCTCCGCTTCACAGCTGTTGACAGTGCCTTGTAAAGGAGTTCTTTTGAGGGGGTTAATGAGCACCGTTCAGGTCTGCTGAGGCTGTAGGAAGCGGTATGAAGAAAAGAGAGAGAGAGAGAGAGAGAGAGAGAGAGAGAGAGAGAGAGAGAGAGAGAGAGAGAGAGAGAGAGAGAGAGAGAGAGAGAGAGAGAGAGAGAGTCTTCAGGAAGTGAAGGTGATGAAGAGAGAAGAGAGAGTAGAGTACACACAGCAGGAAGAATGATTTGGCCCAGGTGTAAACACTGGTTCTGAGATGAAGGAGAATAACAGCTTTTAGAAGATATTTGTTAAGATAACTAATATTAAATATAGTTATTAACTAGATAATCAAATGTGACTTAATGACAGCAAGTTAATGAGTCAAACAATGCGTGGCTTTGCTGCTGTATGGCTTATATCACACCAGCAGAAAACGACAGGAACGTACAAATTTCTTTAGCCAATTAAAAAAAAACAAATTAAGTTATCTTATACGAAGTTGAAACACCAGGTCGGGTACACACACACACACACACACACACACACACACACACACAAACACACAAACACAGACAGACACACACACACACACACACACACACACACACACACACACACACACAGAGGAATCATGGAAGGATTAGCCTGGTAGTCTCCTCCGCCTCTAAGGATCCCCTGCGTCTCTGGACCAGTCAGTCCTCCGACCCAAGGACCACTCCCCCCTCCTCAGGGGTTCATATCCTCCGTGTCAAAGGCTCCAGTTACGAGCACAGGTCTACCTCCAGGGCAGGAGTGGTGTGAGGGATACAGGGGAGGCGAGAGGCGGACAGGAAAATAAAAGAAGGAAAAGATAGAATTTTGTTTAAAAGAAAAAGTGATGGTGAGAGAAAGAGTGTGAATAAAAGGGGATGGAAAAGGAATATTTGTTAGGTTACTGACCTAAGGGATAGATAGATATCCTCAAAGATAGTGTGTATGACTTCATTGCCTCAGACCCCCCTGTACACGACGATCTATCTGAGACCTATCCTTCTACGACCACTCAGTCAGCTAAGGATCTATTCTCCTATGACTTCGACACCTCCTCATGGACGTATCCTTCTATATTCTATAGTAACTACGTCATCTCAGTCTCTGTTCTTCTTCGAGCCTTACGGAACCTTTCAATCTATTCTTCTATGACTGTAATCTAACCCATAACTATTCATCTCTAGCCACTAAGACCTGTTGTCCTTACACGATCCACAACTAACCCTACCTCTAACTAGCTACAACTATCCATCCACAGCAGGATCTTTCCTCCTATACAGTCCAGTCCACGACTATCCTGGCCCCTCCCTTACATCAACCTCCCCGGCTATCCAGGGTTCTATCCCTGTACATCCTCACAGCTAACCCAAGACCTATCCTTCCATCACCCACGGGAACCACAAACCTGTCTGCCTGCCTACGACCAACACCCATCACTCCATGACCCACCAGCCTCTGTAACACCCATCACTCCAGAACCCACCAGCCTCTGTAACACCCATCACTCCATGACCCACCAGCCTCTGTAACACCCATCTCCATGACCCACCAGCCTCTGTAACACCCATCACCAGGACCCACCAGCCTCTGTAACGCCCATCACCAGGACCCACCAGCCTCTGTAACACCCATCACTCCATGACCCACCAGCCTCTGTAACACCCATCACCATGACCCACCAGCCTCTGTAACACCCATCACTCCAGAACCCACCAGCCTCTGTAACGCCCATCACTCCATGACCCACCAGCCTCTGTAACACCCATCACTCCATGACCCACCAGCCTCTGTAACACCCATCACTCCATGACCCACCAGCCTCTATAACACCCATCACTCCATGACCCACCAGCCTCTGTAACATCCATCACCAGGACCCACCAGCCTCTGTAACGCCCATCACTCCATGACCCACCAGCCTCTGTAACACCCATCACACCATGACCCACCAGCTTCTGTAACGCCCATCACTCCAGAACCCACCAGCCTCTGTAACGCCCATCACTCCAGGACCCACCAGCCTCTGTAACGCCCATCACTCCAGGACCCACCAGCCTCTGTAACGCCCATCACTCCAGGACCCACTAGCCTGTGTAACATCCATCACTCCATGACCCACTAGCCTCTGTAACACCCATCACTCCATAACCCACCAGCCTCTGTAACATCCATCACCAGGACCCACCAGCCTCTGTAACACCCATCGCTCCAGAACCCATCCCTCCGTAACACCACAGCTGAGGCAGAAGGAACGTCGTGGCTCGCCACGCCACTTGGCTCTCCTTCGTTCCCTGGAACACCTCTTCCTCCGCTCGACCAGGACCCTTCACCAAGTGAGTGAGGAGGTGACAAGAACCACAGAGACACTTAACACTTGACAAATGACTATAAGTGTGTGTGTGTGTGTGTGTGTGTGTGTGTGTGTGTGTGTGTGTGTGTAGTTGTGTATCATGTTCGACCTTACTTATATCTGCAATAAGCCAACGCCGGGGGAAAAAAAAGCAATCTAGGATCTTGACTACAAGCGCCACCTGTCGTATATCATGTATGAATACTGTGATATCCTACAGCATAGGCCACTTATCATACATGGCCTCTGCTGGGTAACCGTAGGTGACTACATGGGAGGACATTATGGTCAGTGAGTGACTGGGTCTGTTGCTCTGAATTTATAGATGATGACGAAAGGATTGAAACAACTGAATATATACAAAATAGACTCTCATAGTCATGATAATTGTACTGGATCGGCTGGCGGGTGGCTACTGTGTTATACAAACATCATTTTCTGTTTTTGCTGACCAAGCTACGCTGCTCGTAATTAATTAATAACAACAACGATGATAATGATAATGAATGGCAATAACGTGGGACGTTAATGTGCCATCGTTAATATGCTCGTGTTAGTGTGAATTACGCAAGTTAGTCTAGATCTTTCATGACCGAGGTATATTGGGCCAGCAGGCGAGACTTGTAGATTATATAAGATATTGATATTGTCACACACACACACACACACACACATATATATATATATATATATATATATATATATATATATATATATATATATATATATATATCACAAAAGGTAAGCAAATTTCAATACTTGCTCTCAAATGTGTGTTCAGGTAATTGCATTCGAATCATTTCAGCAAAAAATCTGCTTCCTCACCTTTGAAAAATATAAACAAAGCCTTAAAGAAATGAAGAATGCAATTAGTTGTCTAATTGGTCGCTGGTAATTGGATGCAGGTAATTGGGTGAAATCCAATACTTGTCTCATTAAAACCCGGTGATTTAATACTTGTAAGTTGTTTAGTGTTTCTGCAGTAATGAGATACTTACCATCTGATCAGAGGGTTAGGTAGACAGGGATACTCCTTAACTGTTGTAATGACGCCACTAATTATCAAACTTAAGCAAGACACGTGACTCACTTTATCACTGTCTTCCCCCCAACACCGTGGTCCCAACTAGGGCCAGAGAGACACACGAAAGAAGAATGACTCTCTCTCTCTCTCTCTCTCTCTCTCTCACACACACACACACACACACACACACATATATATATATATATATATATATATGAACATGTCGCCCTTCACATAGCATCATCATCATCATCACACACATCATCACATAACATCATAACAATCTCACGTCATCACATCATAATACTCACCGATAATCACCACACCATCACCACCAATCCCTCTCCAGCATGACCAATCCTCTCCAACAATCCCAATCCTTCCCCAATCACTCTGTCTCATTCTACTGTGAGTTTTTTCCTTCCATTTGTCTGATCCCAAACTTTTCCCTCTGACTTTTAGTTTCCATCACATTTTACCCTTCGCTACACACACACACACACACACACACACACACACACACACACACACACACAAGCGCAAACACAAACCTAAAAGAATACACGCGCGTGCAAGCTCACACAAACTCATAAAAGCAAAGAGAGATAGATAGATGGATAGATAGATAGATAGATAGATAGATAGAGAGAGAGAGAGAGAGAGAGAGAGAGAGAGAGAGAGAGAGAGAGAGAGAGAGAGAGAGAGAGAGAGAGAGCAGTTCACATGTCCAGCCATGGAAGGAGTCACCACAAGCCTCACTCTCTCTCTCCTTCATACAAAAACCTTGTGTACCACAATTCTCTGCGTGGTACACAATGCCTCGCCACCACCACCATCACCATCACCACCATCATCATCACCAACACCACCATCACCACCACCATCACCACCATCACCACCACCATCATCACCATCACCATCACCATCACCACCACCATCACCATCATCACCATCACCAGCGCCACATCTAACTCCCTCAGAACCTCAGACATCGTCTTGTGAGGTGGACGTCTCCATCTTTCTTCAGATTAAAACCTGCAGTGAACCCCAGGGTCATCATGGGTCATCAGGGGGTCAGCTGAGGGCAGCGAGGGAGGGAGGGAGGAAGACTCAGAGGAATATACATAATGCTGGTGAGGGAGACAAGGGAGAAATATCGTCCTTTAATGTCGTGCACCTTCACCTGCCCAGGACTTGGGCCCCAAGCTTGACACACAAGACCAAACTTTTCTTTTCTCTCTCACAGGATGACGGGGGAACACTAACCCTCCCTCACCTCCCCTTCACCTCCCCATTCCTTCCTTCCTTCCTTCCTTTCCCCCCCCCCCCCCCCCCGAGGCTGCTCTCCTGTGGCGAAGACTTTGCGCTATTGTGAGGTGGGCAAAGAGAGAGAGAGAGAGAGAGAGAGAGAGCTAGGATGGATGTATATATATATATATATATATATATATATATATATATATATATATATATATATATATATATATATATATATATATTATCTAATCTTGGCAGTATTCCATATATTCTAACTCTGTGGTAATCCCACCAAACCTCCATTAATCCCGCCCGTATTTCAGCTCTATGGTAATCCCCCCCCACCACTGCAGTAATCCCACCACCATTCCTGGCCTGGTGTAATCCTACCGCTAATCCATCTCCGCGGTAATCCGAGCCATATCTGATATCCTCTTTCCGTGTTCCAGGATATCCAGGTGACAGTGGTCGGCAGTCAAATGACTTCTATTTCCCGAAGGAAATTACACCGACGGTGGGAGACTGGAGCCCCCCCGCTGGGCCACGTTATGAAAATAAGACTTTTTCATGGCAGTGAAGGAGGCGCCCCCACTGGTGATGGAACCGAGGAATGAACAGGGGAATGCCACTGGAAATGGAACTGAGGAATGAAGGGAATGCCACTGAAAATGAGACTGTCTGTCTTAGGTTGGCAACACATGCAGGTGGAGGAGAGGACGCTACACATGCAGGTGGAGGAGAGGACGCTACACATGCAGGTGGAGGAGAGGACGCTACACATGCAGGTGGAGGAGAGGACGCTACACATGCAGGTGAAGGAGAGGACGCTACACATGCAGGTGGAGGAGAGGACGCTACACATGCAGGTGGAGGAGAGGACGCTCCACATGCAGGTGGAGGAGAGGACGCTACACATGTAGGTGGAGGAGAGGACGCTACACATGCAGGTGGAGGAGAGGACGCTACACATGCAGGTGGAGGAGAGGACGCTACACATGCAGGTGGAGGGGAGGACGCTACACATGCAAGTGGAGGAGAGGACGCTACACATGCAAGTGGAGGAGAGGACGCTCCACATGCAAGTGGAGGAGAGGACGCTACACATGCAGGTGGAGGAGAGGACGCTACACATGCAAGTGGAGGAGAGGACGCCACACATGGAGGTGGAGGAGAGGACGCTACACATGCAGGTGGAGGAGAGGACGCTACACATGCAAGTGGAGGAGAGGACGCTACATATGCAGGTGGAGGAGAGGACGCTACACATGCAGGTGGAGGAGAGGACGCTACATATGCAGGTGGAGGAGAGGACGCTACACATGCAGGTGGAGGAGAGGACGCTACACATGCAGGTGGAGGAGAGGACGCTACACATGCAGGTGGAGGAGAGGACGCTACACATGCAGGTGGAGGAGAGGACGCTACACATGCAGGTGGAGGAGAGGACGCTACACATGCAGGTGGAGGAGAGGACGCTACACATGCAGGTGGAGGAGAGGACGCTACACATGCAGGTGGAGGAGAGGACGCTACACATGCAGGTGGAGGAGAGGACGCTACACATGCAGGTGGAGGAGAGGACGCTACACATTCAGCAAACATTCTCACATTTCTGCACAGTCTCATCCCTCGAGCTGGAGGTGACTTTGAGGGGAAGAATATAAAGAAGGACAGAAAATCCTGGTCCCTGTTTACTATGAATACAAGATAATATTGTGCGACTTGACCATGAACGAAGAGTTTCAAGCTAGGTTATCTAACAGCTACCCTCCCGGCTGGCTGCTGTTACTGTGGTGGTGTGGTGACTGGCTTGTGCTGTGGTGGTGTGGTGCCTGGAAACTGTAAGACCTTTTTCTAAAGCCATACAGCCAAAGTATGATCTTAATTACATTCTAAAATATGGAAATACGAAACACTAAAGCAAAATAAGGCAACGATAATGATAAATGAGACGAGAAAAAGCTCCCTTTCAATCTGGTTGATGCATGTTTTATTGGTCTATAAAACAAGTGTGCAGGATATAAGCTTGAGAAGAAAACCTTTTGAGATATGACGAGCCAAACATTTCTCCTGGATTGCTCTGGGCTGAGCAGCCAGCCAGCCAGCTGTGTCGCAGATCAAAGACTCTTGTGTTGCCCGGGGAGGAGGGAGTCACTGCCTCCACACACGGGGAAGACGTTCACACAAATGATCCTGTACATGAACCCACGACGGAGATACAGACGTGGGCCTGTATGCATACAGAGACCCGGACCTCTTACACAGACACACACACACACACACACACACACACACACAGAGACCCAGACATCTTACACAGACACACACACACACACACACACACACACACACACACACACAGAGACCCAGACATCTTACACAGACACACACACACACACACACATACAGAGACCCACACCTGAAGGTTGCAGGAGCAGCTATGCCACTTCAGTGATCCGTCATAAGGGCCATATAAGCACCCGGGATCACCTAATTCCTCGACTAATACCATAATGAAGTTGGGGCACCGGCAACCTTGGTGCTGGTGGATATTAAATAATAATAGCCATTCTCGTGTCCTATTACCAGCGAGCAGCAGCAATTTGGACGACCCAGTGACGCTAATGATCGGGAAACTGTGTGAAGGTGGAGGATGTTGTGTGGTGATGTGAGGACACTGGTGCGTGCCCTCCCACCTGCACCACTGGAGGTACTGTAGTGGGCCTCCCACCTGCACCACTGGAGGTACTGTAGTGGGCCTCCCACCTGCACCACTGGAGGTACTGTAGTGGGCCTCCCACCTGCACCACTGGAGGTACTGTAGTGGGCCTCCCACCTGCACCACTGGAGGTAATATAGTGGGCCTCCCACCTGCACCACTGGAGGTAATATAGTGGGCCTCCCACCTGCACCACTGGAGGTAATATAGTGGGCCTCCCACCTGCACCACTGGAGGGACTATCAACCATTATTCTCAGGCTGGAAGACGACTTTCTGGATCCCAACAGATGGTTATGTTCTCATGAGAGTCAACTGCAGGATGTGTTAGTCTCGAGATCCCTCAAACAACATCCTATATCTTTTTGCCATGCTCTCTCTCTCTCTCTCTCGACCACTTCGCTTTCGTCAACACTACATATCAGCACGTGTGCCACACACACACACACACACACACACACACACACACACACACAAACACAATCTTGAAATGCAAAACTTTCTTCTTGGCCCACCAAGAACTGAGTAAGCCAGACTTACCTTAATACCTCCTAATTAACAATAAGTGCCTGATTAAACCATCTCTAACGAGCATCGTGGATTCTCTAATTCGTCTAATGAGTTTCCTTAACCTTGAGAAGCAGCAGAGAGGGTTGGTTACTGTAGGTAATGGCCAGTAGTCAGGAACCTGACCCACACAATATGACAAACACCATCACATATTACCACAGACACAACAAACCCCGGCCTCTCCCTCCTCCTTCCAGCCGGCCCACCAGACGGTCGGGGTCTGCCATGAGACGTCTTAATAACCCAGGGGGACAACCCCACCATGAGAAGGTCCAGGATAGCATTATGATCACCCGGGTCACCATCACCACCACTAGCGCCACCATCACCACCACCATCACCACCACTAGCGCCACCATCACCACCACTAGCGCCACCATCACCACCATCACCACCACTAGCGCCACCATCACCACCACTAGCGCCACCACCATCACCACCACTAGCGCCACCACTAGCGCCACCATCACCACCCTGTGGCAGACGACGACCCTCACAGCCTGGAGCAGTTTACTGTGGTGGAGGGACACAGTGATACTGTGTGTTCACCGCTGAGGTGTCGAGAGTGGCCACAGTGGCCATAATGTGGGTATGGCCCACTGTGGCCATAATGTAGGTATGGACGGGCCACTGTGGCCATAATGTAGGTATGGACGGGCCAGTGGCCACTGTGGCCATAATGTAGGTATGGACGGGCCAGTGGCCAGTGTGGCCATAATGTAGGTATGGACTGGCCAGTGTGGCCATAATGTAGGTATGGACTGGCCAGTGTGGCCATAATGTAGGTATGGACGGGCCAGTGGCCACTGTGGCCACGGTGCGGGTGTCACTGTTGGGGAGAGGGGAAGCCATGCATCAGTGTTGCCAGGGGAGAGGGGGAGCTATGCATCAGTGTTGCCAAGGGAGAGGGGGAGCCATGCATCAGTGTTGCCAAAGAACGTAACCATCACACTAACAGCGCCACATAAAGACATGGCAACGATCCCGAACTATCCACTTTAAGAACGGGAAATTGTTCCGTTAACGCGGGTGATTACTGCCGTTAACAGGAATGATCATTGACCCGAGAACCACCATTTAGGAGAGTCAGTCACCACAAACGACCTTGTTAAACTGATCTTCCTCCAAAGGTTCTAAGCGAAGCAACTTTACAGATGTATGTAGATAGATAGATAGATAGATAGATAGACAGATAAATAGATTAGCTATAGCCCCAGACCTGGAGTGTGAACGATGATAAACGGTGATTTGATCATGAGAAGCACCAGTAATGGTCCAGTGGGGGAAAAAACGCAAGGAAGTTTCAGCTTTAACACCATGTGCCAGCGAGCCCGGGGCAAGATCATGCTACACTGTGTATCCTGCGTGCTCCACCTGGCCAGGTGTGAGTGAGGCGATCACATGAGCGAGAGGTTGTGAGGGAGCGATGAGTGAGACGACCAGCGGTACGAGGGAGGACTTGGTGATGAGGTGGAAGTCCAGCTGGTGGAAGATGGGTGTCCAGATGGTATGTGGAACGGGGGCCAGCTGGTGGAAGATGGGTGTCCAGGTGGTATGTGGAACGGGGACCAGCTGGTGGAAGCATATGTGGAAGAGAAAAGATGTATACAGACATTACTTATGGAACAGGAGGCTGGGGAGTATTTCAATGAGAACAGGATTATGAGGTGTGTTGTGAGGAGAACAAAATTATGAGGTACGTTGTGATCACAGAACCAATATCAGAACTTCAGTGTATGTGTATAACTTCAGTGTATGTGCATAACTTAAGTGTATGTGCATAACTTCAGTGTATGTGTATAACTTCAGTGTATGTGTATAACTTCAGTGTATGTGTATAACTTCAGTGTATGTGTATAACTTCAGTGTATGTGTATAACTTCAGTGTATAACTTCAGTGTATGTGTATAACTTCAGTGTATGTGTATAACTTCAGTGTATGTGTATAACTTCAGTGTATGTGTATAACTTCAGTGTATGTGTATAACTTCAGTGTATGTGTATAACTTCAGTGTATGTGTATAACTTCAGTGTATGTGTATAACTTCAGTGTATGTGTATAACTTCAGTGTATGTGTATAACCAAACCAGAAGGAAGAAGAATGTAAAAGTTTAGCCACAAGAAATGTGATTATAATTACGGTAAATAACAGAGTTCCACACCATATGTCACGATGGTCGGTGATCTCTGCCTTACTCATAGTGACATAGGCCCTTGTGCACAACCTCACGGAGACAGTGGAACCTACATACATGTGATGGTCATCATTGTGAGTAATTTAATATATTATGCAAATGACGTTTATCATGGAGGGGGGGGGGGGGGTTAGTGCGCAATATCCTCCTGCACTCGACAACCAAATGTCTGACTTGTAGATATTAACAGAAATATTATTTTGATCGTTGTACACAAACATGAGAGTTGTAATGTGATGTTGTATTTGTGATAATCAGATGACCCGGGGTTATTATAATCTTCAAGCTTTGCATCTATCTATCTATCTGTCTACTTACCTATCAATCTATCTATCTGCTTACCTATCAATCTATCTATCTAGCTATCTACTTATCTATCAATGTATCTATCTAGTTATCTATCTGCCTATCTATTTCTCCAGCCTCACATGAGGGTTCGTGACCCACAATTGCCCAGTTCCCACAAATGAGGAACGTTTTTCCCATAATAATGAGGATTATCTCACACTAATTACAGTTTATGGTTTAGCATCTCGTTAATTGGGCAAAACATGATCTGGTGAAGTAAAGCGATCATATCATATATAATTATCGTAGATTTATTGTCTCTGATCCTCCCAAGTTAACATCTTTAATCTGAATTATGAAATGATTTGCATATGAAAAACTTGCAACAGACGGTCAATCATGCACTTTCGTCATGCACACGTGTGGCATTACTGCCCTCAAGCCACGCCCAGCTGAGCCATGAAATGGTTCGTAAAATATCATAAAAATGTTTTTGATTTTCTTCCGTTCTAACACGCGGGCCTGATCCAGTCCTCTCCCTCGTTAACTACTGGTGTATGACAGACATCCATCCATGCCATGGGACATGATGTACCCTGCTACAGGAGAGGAGGAGGAGCAGCAGCTGTGTAGCTGAGAGAGAGAGAGAGAGAGAGAGAGAGAGAGAGAGAGAGAGAGAGAGAGAGAGAGAGAGAGAGAGAGAGAGAGAGACAGCTCAGGAAAGCGTGGGGAATGTGAGGGAAAGGAATACTTTAATTTTGCATATCATCTAAGATGAAATTAAAAAAAAAAAATTGGCCGACTGTTATATTCTCTTAGTCTGAGGGCAAATAAAGTGGCAGAGGGTGTAAATCATTCCTCAGTCGCCGGCAGCGGACCAGAGGTGGTGTTGGTGGGTGAAGGGAGAAGTGGTAGGTAGAAGGAGGATTCGAGGCAAACATGGAACGAGGACGTAAAGTGGTTCGGAACTCCATAAGACTCGAGATGTGAACTTGACCAATAGAAACATGGAACGCGGACGTAAAGTGGTTCGGAACTCCATAAGACTCGAGATGTGAACTTGACCAATAGAAACTGACTTTATACATCTGATTATCTTTCTTGTTTCTTTACTTCTTCGTCTGTTTGGCTATTTCTATATTCTATCTCAGGTCTGGGCCAGTATGAGGCAATGCTTCTACATTCTCCCTCACGCTGCATAACACTGTATTCTCATAACACTATATTCTCCCTAAAGTCTTCATTCAGAATTCTATGATCAGTCGAAGCTTATATATCTCCCTTGACCTTAGTTAATCACCCTAACAACCACCTATGTCAAGACAATAGAACGAATTAGTGATAAACTGGGTGTACAGCGCGTTAATATACACCATATAAGAATTTCGTAATAACAAAATGTCTCGTATCTATCCATCAGAAATTTTTTTTTTCTTTTTTCCATTTTTCAATTTAGCGTCAAAAGCTGTTATAAGTTAGGAGGCTCTGAGTGGCAAGGACGGGAAAACGAAAATAAAACGTCACAAATACTTTTCTGTCAAAACCCTAAAAATATACATGAATAAATATAGAATAAATACATGGATAAATGTTTTATGAGGGGACACTTCACCCTCCCTCCTTCACATGTTCCCTCCACCTCACGTTCCCTCCCACACACACCCCTTGCCTCCCTCCCTCCCCTGCTATCCCTGTGTTAGCTATATATGATAGACCGTCACTTTCTATACTGCTATACCCACCGTTAGTGCCAAAAACTTCCACCGGGAGTATTCTGATTTAGCATCTCTGGTCTTTCGGGTGAAAATCCCTCTTGAAACATGTTGTATATTACTTCCTAACCCATCCTGGCGCAGGAGCAATATAGTGCCATCCTCGCGTCGTGTCTCTACCATCAGTTTCCCACTTGTGTGGTGGTTGGCAGTCTCTATATATAGGCTGTAGCAAACATTTTTACCCTGTAAAGAACGTACGTGGGGTAATTACTGCCCGTTAATTACACCCAGAGAGGTCTGATTAGTGTCATTAGGAAGCATATGGTAATTTAATAACATATGTTAAGCCAGGTTATCGTAGGTCAACGACTCGTTATGTTTCCACACAGTTGCTGGACGATGGTGCGGTACCCCAGCCACTGTGTGACCTCCTGTCCACACCCTGATATGTGAAGCTTCCACTCTTGTATGGACGGTGGGAGCCTGATCCACATGGTGGTCGACTGGTAATGTGGAGCTTCCACCGTTGTATGGACGGTGGGAGCCTGATCCACATGGTGGACGACTGATAATGCGGAGCCTCCACTCTTGTGTGGACTGTGGGAGCCTGATCCACATGGTGGACGACTGGTAATGCGGAGCCTCCACTCTTGTGTGGACTGTGGGAGCCTGATCCACATGGTGGACGACTGGTAGGTAATGTGGAGCGTGTAACGTTGAGGAATGTTGGCATGTCAATCATTCATTAATGCACAATGTGCATGACAGATGACTCATTACTCTCTAATGAGCCATACATGGCAGCTAATTACACCACCAGGCGTAGATCTACATGTTATCTGATAAACAGGTGATTACCACCTCAAGTGTCGTGAATATTATATTGTATATATGTGGCGATCATTGTCATACCTCCAGTACCACACACCTGCCTGGCTGTAGCCACCATCACACACCTGCCTGACTGTAGCCACTATCACACACCTGCCTGGCTGTAGCCACTATCACACACCTGCCTGGCTGTAGCCACTATCACACACCTGCCTGACTGTAGCCACTATCACACACCTGCCTGGCTGTAGCCACTATCACACACCTGCCTGGCTGTAGCCACTATCACACACCTGCCTGACTGTAGCCACTATCACACACCTGCCTGGCTGTAGCCACTATCACACACCTGCCTGGCTGTAGCCACTATCACACACCTGCCTGACTGTAGCCACTATCACACACCTGCCTGGCTGTAGCCACCACCACACACCTGCCTGGCTGTAGCCACCACCACACACCTGCCTGGCTGTAGCCACTATCACACACCTGCCTGACTGTAGCCACCACCACACACCTGCCTGGCTGTAGCCACTGTAGTGAGTCAGATATAATGTTCACAGCTGAAGACTTAAGCCTCTTGGTGTTAGGAACAGATCACTAACTCGCTGAGGTCAAATATCTTGTGACGTATACCAAGTGGAAAACGTTTTACCAGAAATAAACATTTGCTAACAATAAAATGGAAACGTTTCTACAACTGAGTGCATCCAATTTCGTGGTGACCAAAAATTCTGCATAAAAAGCGCTCGTGTTGATTCTCTCTCTCTCTCTCTCTCTCTCTCTCTCTCTCTCTCTCTCTCTCTCTCTCTCTCTCTCTCTCTCTCTCTCTGTTGGAGGAAGGTACAGGCGACATCTATGAGGAGAAGTTGGAGGGCAGGACAAATGTCACCTTTGTTTAAAGACGAAGGAAGAACAGGAGTTGAATATCACTTGTGTCAGGGTGTAAGGTGACCTCTGTGTTGTAGGACCATAAAGGTCATTTGTGTCAGGTTGTAGAGACGGGCTAAGGTGACCTCTGTGTTGTAGGACCATAAAGGTCACTTGTGTCAGGGTGCAGAAAGCGGTATAAGTGTTTCCATCACCAGATAAGAAATTCAATCTTAGAACTTAACAAAACTTAATCAACTTCGACAATGAATAGCTCACATAACACACACACACGTGTGTGTGTGTGTGTGTGTGTGTGTGTGTGTGTGTGTGTGTGTGTGTGTGTGTGTGTGTGTCCATCTTTTGTTACTGAGTGTGTTTATCAAATGACGTGTTTTCTGTTGTTTGCTGGATGATATTAGTTTACATTACTATAATGTTGTACCTCAGTGTTAAGTCTGTGTTTGTTCCACCTTTGTCTCGCGTTGGTGGACCTGTGTCCAGCTGTGGTATGGTCCAGAGTTCGCCAGGTGGTCCAGCCCCTGGGCCAGGTGGTCCACTAGTCTCCTCTGATATGATCATATACATTATTTTGGCCATAACGTAATGCAGAGTTAAGTCAGGTAGAGCAGATCACAACCTGGATATATGTAGGAAAGTTAGCTAAATCCCCTGATGGGTTGTGATCAACATACCTCACATAATGTGATCCCGGCAGGTCAACATGTGACCAGATAATCACATGGATAACATGAAGAATGATCGAAGGATTAGAATCACATGAGAGAACTGAAGGGAAGGTTTATGAAGACAAGGTCAAGCTGGGTCAAAGCTTATTGACGTCTGGATTTACGTAATGTGACGCGTGTCATGTGACGCACGGGACGGACAGAACCAGAGAGGGGTGACGCTCCACGTCGCGTCACTGACGGTGGGAATGTGACGCGTTGTTAGCGAGTCGTGTGCACCAACACCTGGGGCCATGATAAGGCTAAACACTAGGAGGGTCAGAGTGAGGCACACGTCATCATGGACGTATTTACCTTACATAACGATAGGGAAAAATAAACACTACGTCTGTAGAATCAAAGTCGAAATCTCTTGCCGACGTCCAATTACTGGTCTAAATCCCTAACTGGGACCTGACCCTCCTCAGAGAGGAGGAGGTACCGGATCTACCGATAGATAGATAGATAGACAGCCAGACAGATAGATAGAATGACAGATAACCAGATAGATAGATAGAAAGATAGATAGATAGGACCCCCATCATATGACCCTCGTAATAGATGCCTCAAGGGAAGGGTTAATATAGCATTGCTTCCACTAATTTGTCTTCGTTTATGCTTTATGAAGAGACGTGATACCTTGGCCTCAGGTCCTCTGGTCACTGTCAGGTCCACAGGTCCTGGGTCACTGTCAGGTCCACAGGTCCTGGGTCATTGTCAGGTCCACAGGTTCTGGACCACTGACAGGTCCACAGGTCCTGGGTCACTGTCAGGTCCTCAGGTTCTGGACCACTGACAGGTCCACAGGTCCTAGATCACTGTCAGGTCCTCAAGTCCTGGACTACTGTCAGGTCCTCAGGTCCTGGGTCACTGTCAGGTCCACAGGTCCTGGACCACTGTCAGGTCCACAGGTCCTGGACTACCGTCAGGGTCTGACCAAATCTTGCATAAGTTTCCCTGTGACACAGAGACACGCAACCGTATCCTGTTGGCCTCTGTACCAAGTGGTGTGTAAAGATAATAATCTGTCTATCGTTACCCCCTCGTACAGTAACGCTGTAACGCTAATTCACGTTCAGTAACAACATGTCTATCCTTACCATGTGCCGCAACACAGTATCTATTCTTAACATGTACCGTAACAGTACATCTATCCTCACGTAACTCTCTGTCTATCGTGCCCCTGTATCGTGCCTCAATCCTGTGTCCCAGGTATTAATAGATTCCTCTGTCATGCATGATAACCTGGGCTCCAGATAACACTGGCATGTTCACTGTGGTCCTTCCTAAGCCAGGTGAGTGTATGTAGTGTAGTGTGTAATGCAGGCCAGGTGAGTGTATGTAGTGTAGTGTGTAATGCAGGCCAGGTGAGTGTATGTAGTGTAGTGTGTAATGCAGGCCAGGTGAGTGTATGTAGTGTAGTGTCTCTCACCTCTCCCTATAGCCACCTGCTCTCACCTCTCCCTACAGCCACCAGCTCTCACCTCTCCCTATAGCCACCTGCTCTCACCTCTCCCTACAGCCACCTGCTCTCACCTCTCCCTATAGCCACCTGCTCTCACCTCTCCCTACAACCACCTACTCTCACTTCTCCCTACAGCCACCTGCTCTCACCTCTCCCTATAGCCACCTGCTCTCACCTCTCCCTACAGCCACCTGCTCTCACCTCTCCCTACAGCCACCTGCTCTCACCTCTCCCTATAGCCACCTGCTCTCACCTCTCCCTACAGCCACCAGCTCTCACCTCTCCCTATAGCCACCTGCTCTCACCTCTCCCTACAACCACCTACTCTCACTTCTCCCTACAGCCACCAGCTCTCACCTCTCCCTATAGCCACCTGCTCTCACCTCTCCCTACAACCACCTACTCTCACTTCTCCCTACAGCCACCAGCTCTCACCTCTCCCTACAGCCACCTGCTCTCACCTCTCCCTATAGCCACCTGCTCTCACCTCTCCCTATAGCCACCTGCTCTCACCTCTCCCTATAGCCACCTGCTCTCACCTCTCCCTATAGCCACCTGCTCTCACCTCTCCCTATAGCCACCTGCTCTCACCTCTCCCTATAGCCACCTGCTCTCACCTCTCCCTATAGCCACCTGCTCTCACCTCTCCCTATAGCCACCTGCTCTCACCTCTCCCTACAACCACCTACTCTCACTTCTCCCTACAGCCACCTGCTCTCACCTCTCCCTATAGCCACCTGCTCTCACCTCTCCCTATAGCCACCTGCTCTCACCTCTCCCTATAGCCACCTGCTCTCACCTCTCCCTATAGCCACCTGCTCTCACCTCTCCCTACAGCCACCAGCTCTCACCTCTCCCTACAGCCACCTGCTCTCACCTCTCCCTATAGCCACCTGCTCTCACCTCTCCCTATAGCCACCTGCTCTCACCTCTCCCTACAACCACCTACTCTCACTTCTCCCTACAGCCACCTGCTCTCACCTCTCCCTACAGCCACCTGCTCTCACCTCTCCCTATAGCCACCTGCTCTCACCTCTCCCTATAGCCACCTGCTCTCACCTCTCCCTATAGCCACCTGCTCTCACCTCTCCCTACAACCACCTACTCTCACTTCTCCCTACAGCCACCAGCTCTCACCTCTCCCTATAGCCACCTGCTCTCACCTCTCCCTATAGCCACCTGCTCTCACCTCTCCCTACAGCCACCTGCTCTCACCTCTCCCTACAGCCACCAGCTCTCACCTCTCCCTATAGCCACCTGCTCTCACCTCTCCCTACAGCCACCAGCTCTCACCTCTCCCTATAGCCACCTGCTCTCACCTCTCCCTACAGCCACCAGCTCTCACCTCTCCCTATAGCCACCTGCTCTCACCTCTCCCTATAGCCACCTGCTCTCACCTCTCCCTATAGCCACCTGCTCTCACCTCTCCCTACAGCCACCAGCTCTCACCTCTCCCTATAGCCACCTGCTCTCACCTCTCCCTATAGCCACCTGCTCTCACCTCTCCCTATAGCCACCTGCTCTCACCTCTCCCTATAGCCACCTGCTCTCACCTCTCCCTATAGCCACCTGCTCTCACCTCTCCCTATAGCCACCTGCTCTCACCTCTCCCTACAGCCACCTGCTCTCACCTCTCCCTACAGCCACCTGCTCTCACCTCTCCCTATAGCCACCTGCTCTCACCTCTCCCTACAGCCACCTGCTCTCACCTCTCCCTACAGCCACCTGCTCTCACCTCTCCCTACAGCCACCTGCTCTCACCTCTCCCTACAGCCACCTGCTCTCACCTCTCCCTACAGCCACCTGCTCTCACCTCTCCCTACAGCCACCTGCTCTCACCTCTCCCTACAACCACCTACTCTCACTTCTCCCTACAGCCACCTGCTCTCACCTCTCCCTATAGCCACCTGCTCTCACCTCTCCCTATAGCCACCTGCTCTCACCTCTCCCTACAGCCACCAGCTCTCACCTCTCCCTACAGCCACCTGCTCTCACCTCTCCCTACAACCACCTACTCTCACTTCTCCCTACAGCCACCTGCTCTCACCTCTCCCTACAGCCACCAGCTCTCACCTCTCCCTATAGCCACCTGCTCTCACCTCTCCCTACAGCCACCTGCTCTCACCTCTCCCTATAGCCACCTGCTCTCACCTCTCCCTACAGCCACCTGCTCTCACCTCTCCCTACAACCACCTACTCTCACTTCTCCCTACAGCCACCTGCTCTCACCTCTCCCTATAGCCACCTGCTCTCACCTCTCCCTACAACCACCTACTCTCACTTCTCCCTACAGCCACCTGCTCTCACCTCTCCCTACAACCACCTACTCTCACTTCTCCCTACAGCCACCAGCTCTCACCTCTCCCTATAGCCACCTGCTCTCACCTCTCCCTATAGCCACCTGCTCTCACCTCTCCCTACAGCCACCAGCTCTCACCTCTCCCTATAGCCACCTGCTCTCACCTCTCCCTATAGCCACCTGCTCTCACCTCTCCCTACAACCACCTACTCTCACTTCTCCCTACAGCCACCTGCTCTCACCTCTCCCTACAGCCACCTGCTCTCACCTCTCCCTATAGCCACCTGCTCTCACCTCTCCCTACAGCCACCTGCTCTCACCTCTCCCTATAGCCACCTGCTCTCACCTCTCCCTACAGCCACCTGCTCTCACCTCTCCCTATAGCCACCTGCTCTCACCTCTCCCTACAGCCACCTGCTCTCACCTCTCCCTATAGCCACCTGCTCTCACCTCTCCCTACAGCCACCTGCTCTCACCTCTCCCTATAGCCACCTGCTCTCACCTCTCCCTACAGCCACCTGCTCTCACCTCTCCCTATAGCCACCTGCTCTCACCTCTCCCTACAGCCACCAGCTCTCACCTCTCCCTATAGCCACCTGCTCTCACCTCTCCCTACAACCACCTACTCTCACTTCTCCCTACAGCCACCTGCTCTCACCTCTCCCTATAGCCACCTGCTCTCACCTCTCCCTACAACCACCTACTCTCACTTCTCCCTACAGCCACCTGCTCTCACCTCTCCCTACAACCACCTACTCTCACTTCTCCCTACAGCCACCAGCTCTCACCTCTCCCTACAACCACCTACTCTCACTTCTCCCTACAGCCACCTGCTCTCACCTCTCCCTATAGCCACCTGCTCTCACCTCTCCCTATAGCCACCTGCTCTCACCTCTCCCTATAGCCACCTGCTCTCACCTCTCCCTATAGCCACCTGCTCTCACCTCTCCCTATAGCCACCTGCTCTCACCTCTCCCTATAGCCACCTGCTCTCACCTCTCCCTACAGCCACCAGCTCTCACCTCTCCCTACAGCCACCTGCTCTCACCTCTCCCTACAGCCACCAGCTCTCACCTCTCCCTACAGCCACCTGCTCTCACCTCTCCCTATAGCCACCTGCTCTCACCTCTCCCTACAGCCACCAGCTCTCACCTCTCCCTACAACCACCTACTCTCACTTCTCCCTACAGCCACCTGCTCTCACCTCTCCCTACAGCCACCAGCTCTCACCTCTCCCTACAGCCACCTGCTCTCACCTCTCCCTATAGCCACCTGCTCTCACCTCTCCCTATAGCCACCTGCTCTCACCTCTCCCTATAGCCACCTGCTCTCACCTCTCCCTATAGCCACCTGCTCTCACCTCTCCCTATAGCCACCTGCTCTCACCTCTCCCTATAGCCACCTGCTCTCACCTCTCCCTATAGCCACCTGCTCTCACCTCTCCCTATAGCCACCTGCTCTCACCTCTCCCTACAACCACCTACTCTCACTTCTCCCTACAGCCACCTGCTCTCACCTCTCCCTATAGCCACCTGCTCTCACCTCTCCCTACAACCACCTACTCTCACTTCTCCCTACAGCCACCTGCTCTCACCTCTCCCTATAGCCACCTGCTCTCACCTCTCCCTACAACCACCTACTCTCACTTCTCCCTACAGCCACCTGCTCTCACCTCTCCCTATAGCCACCTGCTCTCACCTCTCCCTACAGCCACCAGCTCTCACCTCTCCCTATAGCCACCTGCTCTCACCTCTCCCTACAACCACCTACTCTCACTTCTCCCTACAGCCACCTGCTCTCACCTCTCCCTATAGCCACCTGCTCTCACCTCTCCCTACAACCACCTACTCTCACTTCTCCCTACAGCCACCAGCTCTCACCTCTCCCTATAGCCACCTGCTCTCACCTCTCCCTATAGCCACCTGCTCTCACCTCTCCCTATAGCCACCTGCTCTCACCTCTCCCTACAGCCACCAGCTCTCACCTCTCCCTACAGCCACCTGCTCTCACCTCTCCCTACAGCCACCAGCTCTCACCTCTCCCTACAGCCACCAGCTCTCACCTCTCCCTACAGCCACCAGCTCTCACCTCTCCCTACAGCCACCAGCTCTCACCTCTCCCTACAGCCACCAGCTCTCACCTCTCCCTATAGCCACCTGCTCTCACCTCTCCCTACAGCCACCAGCTCTCACCTCTCCCTATAGCCACCTGCTCTCACCTCTCCCTACAGCCACCAGCTCTCACCTCTCCCTACAGCCACCAGCTCTCACCTCTCCCTACAGCCACCAGCTCTCACCTCTCCCTATAGCCACCTGCTCTCACCTCTCCCTACAGCCACCTGCTCTCACCTCTCCCTATAGCCACCTGCTCTCACCTCTCCCTACAGCCACCTGCTCTCACCTCTCCCTACAGCCACCTGCTCTCACCTCTCCCTACAGCCACCTGCTCTCACCTCTCCCTATAGCCACCTGCTCTCACCTCTCCCTATAGCCACCTGCTCTCACCTCTCCCTATAGCCACCTGCTCTCACCTCTCCCTACAACCACCTACTCTCACTTCTCCCTACAGCCACCTGCTCTCACCTCTCCCTACAGCCACCTGCTCTCACCTCTCCCTATAGCCACCTGCTCTCACCTCTCCCTACAGCCACCTGCTCTCACCTCTCCCTATAGCCACCTGCTCTCACCTCTCCCTACAGCCACCTGCTCTCACCTCTCCCTACAACCACCTACTCTCACTTCTCCCTACAGCCACCTGCTCTCACCTCTCCCTATAGCCACCTGCTCTCACCTCTCCCTATAGCCACCTGCTCTCACCTCTCCCTACAGCCACCTGCTCTCACCTCTCCCTACAGCCACCTGCTCTCACCTCTCCCTACAGCCACCTGCTCTCACCTCTCCCTACAGCCACCAGCTCTCACCTCTCCCTATAGCCACCTGCTCTCACCTCTCCCAACAGCCACCTGCTCTCACCTCTCCCTATAGCCACCTGCTCTCACCTCTCCCTACAGCCGCCTGCTCTCACCTCTCCCTATAGCCACCTGCTCTCACCTCTCCCTATAGCCACCTGCTCTCACCTCTCCCTACAGCCACCTGCTCTCACCTCTCCCTATAGCCACCTGCTCTCACGTCTCCCTACAGCCACCTGCTCTTACCTCTCCCAACAGCCACCAGCTCTCACCTCTCCCTACAACCACCTACTCTCACTTCTCCCTACAGCCACCTGCTCTCACCTCTCCCTACAGCCACCTGCTCTCACCTCTCCCTACAGCCACCTGCTCTCACCTCTCCCTACAGCCACCTGCTCTCACCTCTCCCTACAGCCACCAGCTCTCACCTCTCCCTACAGCCACCAGCTCTCACCTCTCCCTACAGCCACCAGCTCTCACCTCTCCCTACAGCCACCTGCTCTCACCTCTCCCTACAGCCACCAGCTCTCACCTCTCCCTACAACCACCTACTCTCACTTCTCCCTACAGCCACCTGCTCTCACCTCTCCCTCCGTCCCCCGTGTATATATCCCACATCAACCACCCCAGCCTCTCCCCTCCAACATCCTCATGGCAGTCCACACCTCCTTAATGTCCAGTTTCCTTTACTTTCCTCACATTTTCGGGGCCGTAACTTGCAGGTCTCTTTTTCCACCAGCATGATTCTCTCCCCCAGGGAAACTTGGTGTAAATTTCCCCGCTCTCTCTACCCACTTCGACGTGGATGGTCGTACATGACGACCCGACCTCGCAAAGTTCTTGCTAACGACCAGTTAAGCCTCCCTCAGGGGTCGTGGTTTGCCGCGCAATTTTGTAGGAAAATTATTTTATGTTTGTGGTATAAAAAGATCAGGTGTTACATGCAGAAACAATGTTCTCCATCGTAACCTTCATCATTCTTTATATTCCTCCATCTCTTTACGTAAGAGATTTTGCAATATACTTATACACATGTATGACACCTCATACATAGGGATGATAGTACAGGATATGATTGTGTGTATATATACACATATGGATACCCAGGGTATGACGTGGAGAAGCTATACTTTCACATCATCATTAATACTGACACACGACAGGAATATGGAAATGGCTCCTACACAGGAATATAATATTATGTATATATAACCATTTCCAATAATGTAGGATGTGTATTTCATCAGTATTATATAAATCTCTCTGACAGGGACGTGGCTGTGAATTAAGTCAAGTGTCAGTGAACACAAAGTTAAGAGAAAAATGATCATTTTATCACATTTACAACAACATGGCGTCGCACTATTTTTCTTGTAGCTTCAATTCGCTGGCGATATTGTTGGCTGGACGAGTTTGCTTGCGCCAGACGCACGACCACAGAGAACACATCATTGCCAGTCATTTCTATCAGAGTTTTTAAATAAGGCAACAAGTGATTATTGCCTGCAGACTGGTATGTCCAGGACAGACGTTACACATAACTGATAAAATATATTATTTCATATGTATGATAATGACTTACTGATAACTGGGAACGTTTGGTGATATTTACATATGGGGAAGGACGCTACATATTCCTCCAGTATGTGTAACGTTATACACACACACACACACAGTCACAGATACACACACACACACACACAGTCAGCCTATTTGTGTGTGTGTGTGTGTGTGTGTGTGTGTGTGTGTGTGTGTGTGTGGAATCATTTACACAAATGGAATCATCATCATAGTTGAACGAGCCATCATTAACCACAGGTCCACCTGGTACCATGACTGTGTCACTGTCCAGTACTTCCTCCGTCACTGTCCAGTGCTTCCTCCGTCACTGTCCAGTGCTTCCTCCGTCACTGTCCAGTGCTTCCTCCGTCACTGGCCAGTACTTCCTCCGTCACTGTCCAGTGCTTCCTCCGTCACTGTCCAGTGCTTCCTCCGTCACTGGCCACGGACAGTGTCTTCAACACCACACGCACCTATGATGATCATGCTGTCTCGTCTCCTTCCCTCCTCCCACGTTGGGAATGGTAAGTGTTCCCTCCTCCCACGTTGGGAATGGTAAGTGTTCCCTCCTCCCACGTTGGGAATGGTAAGTGTTCCCTCCTCCCACGTTGGGAATGGTAAGTGTTCCCTCCTCCCACGTTGGGAATGGTAAGTGTTCCCTCCTCCCACGTTGGGAATGGTAAGTGTTCCCTCCTCCCACGTTGGGAATGGTAAGTGTTCCCTCCTCCCACGTTGGGAATGGTAAGTGTTCCCTCCTCCCACGTTGGGAATGGTAAGTGTTCCCTCCTCCCACGTTGGGAATGGTAAGTGTTCCCTCCTCCCATGTTGGGAATGGTAAGTGTTCCCTCCTCCCACGTTGGGAATGGTAAGTGTTCCCTCCTCCCACGTTGGGAATGGTAAGTGTTCCCTCCTCCCACGTTGGGAATGGTAAGTGTTCCCTCAGCCCTGAGTCTTAGTTTCACAGTAATATATGAGGCAGGACAAGTTCTCCATCAGGCACACTTACTGATGTAAACTGTGTCGTTCTGGTCTTCAAAGATTAGTTTGGTTTACGTCTAGAAATACTCAGTCAGGATTTATGTTTATATTTCATAACTATCTGCTAAGGTAACTAGATAATGTGACCATCATGTTATGTGACCATCATGTTATGTGAGCATTTATGTTTATATTTCATAACACTATGCTAAGGCAACTAGATAATGTGACCATCATGTTATGTGACCATCATGTTATGTGAGCATTTATGTTTATATTTCATAACTATATGCTATGGCAACTGGATAATGTGACCATCATGTTATGTGACCATCATGTTATGTGAGCATTTATGTTTATATTTCATAACTATATGCTAAGGTAACTGGATAATGTGACCATCATGTTATGTGAGCATTTATGTTTATATTTCATAACACTATGCTAAGGCAACTGGATAATGTGACCATCATGTTATGTGAGCATTTATGAGAAATCTGGACCATCCATGTGAGAAATGGAGACATGTTTACATTCAGAGGAGAAAAAAAAATGGTAGGATGTTATTTTTTTGTGCCAGTGTTTATCCGGGCGGAGGTTCCGTATGAACCGGGGTCGTGTGTGTGGGGCAGCGACACTCGGCTTCCGTGTCCTACACTCACACTAGGCCCGAGCGACGTTACCGTCCATGTGACGCAAACTATTGGGAAAGACTGATATTGTGAGGGAAGACCCGGCATGTCTGCTGGGTGGGATGTTGACCAATTGGGACAATATTCTTTATGGTCCTCCTTCCCAACCTGGGGATCTCTGGCTGGGATACACGGGAAGAAAAATTCTGGAAACATTGTTAAACGTGTTTTTCAGCCAAGTTTAGAAAGTTGAGGGAATAAGAGGGATGATCTTGTGGGATATAAAGAGATAAGAGATAGGGTGTATTCGGGGTTGATATTGAACTGTGATCGTTAAAGAAATCTGTGTTGGGAGGAGAAAATCCTGGAACGCTGTCCCTGGAAGAGAAAGGCATTCCAGACAGCAAGAACCAACCAGCAGGCTTTCCATGGTACCCCCACCAGGGAAATAAGAACAAGAAATATTGTCCAGTATTGTGTAAAATGTTTCCGGACGCGCGAATTCACTCGCTATCTCTTTTCTCTTCTCTTCCTGACCCAAACACTTCGAGGATAACCACCCCCCACCTGAGGGTCGGTCAGGGCACAATAAAGTTGGACTCCCACACCTGATGGACGACTCCATGATGAAGGTGAGGGAGGTACAGTGAGACCAGCTGATGAAAGATGTACACACAAAAAAACTCACCATCTTCTTCCCTTGAATGGCACTCGTGTTGGGCGAGCCAAGGTTGAGATAAGGCAGGCGAGCGAAGGCCTCTCAGATCTGTCGCTGCCTCGGGTGACGTAGGCAGGCCAGGCCAGGCCCCAGGTAGCTAGGGTCATGACTGGTGAGGGAGGACGACACACCAGCGTCTGTGGTCGTGAGGAGGGAGGGAGACGGACAGGTTAAATGGGAAGACAGTGGCTGGCGGGACCACATGGGAGAGAGACACACGTCCCAGGTCCCCAGACAGTTGCCACCTCGGCTCCTGAGAGACAGGAGAGCTGAGTTAACTCACGAGGATCTATGGCCTCCATGGGAGGAGACAGGACGGCCAGTCCCGCGGTGGTAATTGGGATCATAATGAGGGAGAGGCACAGCCCGCTAGGTCCCAGGTACGTGGGTGAGATAGACAGATAAAGCCACGAGGAAAGTGTGCTTCATGAGTGGATGGGATTCACAGAAACAGGAAGGTGATGTACGATTTGTGATGCTAAAGATTAAGATATTGTCTGTAAGGCTGAGTGAGTGTTGGAAGGGGTGAAGGATCCTTGTGTGTGTGTGTGTGTGTGTGTGTGTGTGTGTATGGGTCAGGTACCTCCGTACACACACACACGACACCTGGTGTCAATTACAGAAAACGGAGGAGGCGAGAGACGAGAGTGAAGGAGTGGACAATCATCGTTCGGGCGCGTCGTGTTCATCACGCACCAGAGGAGAGGGACAGTCAACAGAGGCGGGAGGGAGGGAGGGAGGGAGGGAGGGAGGGAAACAACCCGAGTGTGAGGAGTTATGTAAACCAGTGGCAAGTGACGGTCGGTACAGGAGGAGGAGGAGGAGGAGGAGGAGGAGGAGGGGAGGCTTTGTGAGGCACCTTACTCTCAGGTTACGAGATGGGGACCCACGAGTGTAGAACCCCCCCTTCCAACCCCCAACCATACCCCTCCCTCCACACATTACAGAACAAGCGGGTCATTAGAAATGGGTCATTACACGAAAGACCAAAACGCAAGAACGCAGAACAAGACCAATTCAGCTTCACCAACTATGACAAACGAACGAACAGCTGTATTTCATGTTACACGAGTTAATATCACAGTCTCTCTCTCTCTCTCTCTCTCTCTCTCTCTCTCTCTCTCTCTCTCTCTCTCTCTCTCTCTCCCTCTCCCGGGATAAAGCCTCACTACCAACGCCAGTCACTGGGGGTTTGCACTAACCATTGCCTCACTACGCACCATTTTGTTCACCATTTCTGAAGGGAGTTTCTGGGTAAAAGTGCAGCAGGAAAACACGATTTGGTATTTCCTAAGCCCAGTAGTCATTTGGGTTCCTGTTATTGTGTGAGTGTAGGAGGAGCAGGAGTGACGGTATGGGGGCTGGTGTGACGATATGGGGTCTAGCGTGACGGTACGGGGTCTGGTGTGACGGTATGGGGTCTAGTGTGACGGTACGGGGTCTAGTGTGACGCTAAATGGATCTGGGGTGTGACGGTACGGGCCACTGTAATGCACCAGTGTAAGTAAATGTTCTCCCAAGTTCCTGGTGATGGAGTCGAACCCCAGGCGTTGGAGACTTCCCTCCTCCCTCCTCCTCCTCCTCCCTCCTCCTCCTCCTCCTCCTCCTCCATCCTCCTCCAAACTCTCATTCCTACCTCCCAAACCCTGGGAACTGGGGCAACAAAAACAGTGACCCACATCGTGAGAGGAAGAAGAGAGTGAGAGAAGGAGTGAGAGGCGGCAGGAGGGCTGGTCATGTGACGGACAGATGAAGTCAGAGAGAGAGAGAGAGAGAGAGAGAGAGAGAGAGAGAGAGAGAGAGAGAGAGAGAGAGAGAGAGAGAGAGAGAGAGAGAGAGAGGAACCACACACAGGGTCAGCCGACCCTCGAGCTTCCTACGTCTGTGTGACACAGAACTCCCAGGCACTAGCTCCCCCAGGCGCTACTCTCCCAGGCGCTAGCTCCCCCAGGCGCTACTCTCCCAGGCGCTAGCTCCCCCAGGCGCTACTCTCCCAGGCACTGCTCTCCCAGGCACTACTCTCCCAGGCACCGCTCTCCCAGGCACTACTCTCCCATGCCCTACTCTCCCAGGCACTGCTCTCCCATGCCCTACTCTCCCATGCCCTACTCTCCCAGGCACTACTCTCCCAGGCGCCGTGAGAGCGACAGAAGATCCAGTCAGAAGTTGTAAACACAACTCGTCACACACAACTCCCGCTGTCCTCGCTTGGATGACGTCTTCTGTCCCTCCTGTTGATGTCCTTGACATCCTTCCTTCCCGAGGACGTCAGGCGTCCCTCTGGAGGTCCAGTGGGGGGAGGGGGAGGTAGGGGGGACCACAAGACTTGAGGGGGGGACGTCACACCTGGGCCTCAGAGAGTCACAGGTCAGTAACACAGGTTGAGGGAGACGCTGGTGTGTTGTGTGGTGGTTGGGGCGGATCATGAGGGGGAGGGGTCATCAAGAACTCATGAGGGGCGCCTCCCTCATGGACGCGTGTGTCAGGTCACACTGGTGAACCATCTCCGTATTGTGACCCCGCTGGACGCTGACGAGAGTTTGACCTTATGGTCCGTAATGTGGCTTAACGATCTCAACCTCCTAACTGCCATTAAACCCAACAACCTCCACACGTACACAGTAAAGATCACGTGTATATAAACTACTGCTTTATTGATCTGGAACCATGATGATCATCAGCTTGTAACAAGTCTCAATAATGATACGTACAAGACAACAAGCTACTCTATCATGTACAATGATTCTGTCTTTTTTCTTCTTATTTTTCCTTCAGAATTTCTCCGGAATCGTGAAGCAATACAATGCACTGCTGGGACCAGAATGGTTCACGTGTCAGTTAATAAGGCTCTTACGTTGTCGAAATAATTCATCATGTTCTCCTGGTCCGCCTCGTGATTTTCGACCATAATCTCTTCTCCAGAAGCTCTTTTCTTGCCCCCGAACTGGGAGTGAGTATTGCTTCACGTCATTCAAACAATTTTCTTCACATGAACATCACAGGAAAATAATACATCACCCTCAGACATCGTTACGTTTCTCAGCAGCGTCTTTAAACATGAGGAATTCAATTCCCTATATTTTTCTACTCTTTACTTATCATCTTTATTTCATTCATGACATTCTGTTTCATGCTCTATCGTCCCTTTTTCTTTCGTACTATCAGGTCTTTGAAAAGCCACGTCAATATTTATCTCAGGGGTGTGTATCTCAACCCCTCCCCCCTTCATCTCCCCACCCCCAACACCTCACACCAATACCTCCCCAGCTGGTAGCCTAGAATTCCTAAACAGCTGGTACCACACGTCCCCAGCTGGTTCTAGCACTGCTGTAGGAACGGGTTTTAACCCCCCCTCCCCCACAGCTGGCTCTGCCGTCTATTTATCATGGCTCATCCTGTGCTGGTGGACAGGATGGAAATAATCTTACAATTGTGGAAAATATCACTGAACTGGTTTTGTTTATACTTGGGAGTACGTTCCTTTAGGATATTATCCGTATCATCTTTTCAGCATCAGCCTAAACACTGTTTAGTTATTCATATGAATAAATGAAGGTACAACTCTCTTCTTCGGCGGTGCAAAAACTTATTTCTTTTTTTTTTCACATGAACAAACGGGACGTAAACGATTTTTCCTAAAAGAATGCAGCAAATGTTTTTATATATTAGATTTTCCCGCGTTTTCCCCTTGTCTCGTCCAGTCCAGCTGTGGATCGCGCGCGCGGGAAAAAAAAAATATATATATTTACATACGTGACGTCACAGCAGACGGGGACAAGAGAGCTGCAGGAAGCGCCATGATTATAGTGAGTGTTTATAGTGTGTGTGTGTGTGTGTGTGTGTGTGGGTTATCACTCTCCTGCGGCAATATCCTCTGCCTATACCTTGGGAGCGGGTCATAAACTCGACTCTATTGCCTACCGCCTGATTTCGTAGTTGTAAGCAACACACATTTCGTTTTCTTCTATGCGGTTCGATGAAGACTAGGCCTGACTGTGAGCTTAACCTGGAGATGATAACAGCTTATGATCGTACGTGCAGGGAGGGGGGGAGGGCAGAGACCAACAGATGATCAGACACACGTTAATGGGTGAATATATGAGAGAGAGAGAGAGAGAGAGAGAGAGAGAGAGAGAGAGAGAGAGAGAGAGAGAGAGAGAGAGAGAGAGAGAGAGAGAGAGAGAGCAAGGAGGGCAGGCAGGAGCCACCAGAGTCACTACAACACGTGTTATAACAACCATCGACTGTGATCACCGTCAAGGGCGTCCTCAAGTGGACCATCTGACAACCCTGGAGGCCTCTCTCTCTCTCTCTCTCTCTCTCTCTCTCTCTCTCTCTCTCTCTCTCTCTCTCTCTCTCTTTCTCTCTCTCTCTTTCTCTCTCTCTCTCGTCTCCTAACACACCCTCCCCACCCCCAATCCTCCCTACACCCTCCTCTTCTCCTCCTCCTCCTCTAACTCTACCTACGTCCAACCAGAGTCAGGCAGGCTCGCCTCCCGTGTTCTGCTGTCGAGGAAATTCACCCGATCATAATAAAGTCACGACACTTCAGCAGGCACCCACCACCACGCATGCGCTCGCTGCCAGGCGGGGGAAATGGAGGACGCATTGGCTAAATGGCCGGAAATTCGAATGAAAAGAAATTCCGCTGAAATTCACGTATTTTTAGATTCCATTTTTGATCTGATTTTCCTCGTATTATTTTGCATTCTTCAACATGGAAGTGAACGACTGGTTATGTTGATGACGTCGACGCTGAGGAGAGAGCTGATGACCTGACCATGTTTGGTCAGGTCAAGGGCGGTGATCGGAGATGATGGATTGGCGACCTCCAGCAAAGGGGTCATGGTATGATGAACCCCCCCCCCAGCAAGAGGTCACTGATCTGATGACCCCAGCAGGAGGTCATGGTATGATGACCCCAGGTCTACAAGGGTCAGCTGCCACCAGTCATGGAGGCTGGCGTGCACCTGACCCTCCCCGTGTTGAGGGGAACGCATGTCATGATAACAACAGAGACAGAGTGTGTTAGTGGTGAGACAACAAGAACGACTGGGGTGGGGTCATGTGTAGAACAGGTACAGCACAAGGTGTTCTCCACCCCCCCCCCCCCCCCCCCAACCGTGCAGAACACCAGAGGTGACGCGACGGATGGAAAGTGATGACCGGCGCCAGAGACGCTGCAGACAAAAGACGAATCATAACCGGACGACGCGTTTCGATCTCTCGTGTCGTCTCTTGTCTGAATTTTGCCATTATGGATTTCATTCTGATTTTCCCTCTTGGAGCCGAACTCGTCTCCACTCGTCGTTTTTCATCTCTACTTTCAAGTAGGATTCTGGTAAAGTATAAAATAGCAGCGACACAGCGCTTTTCCCCCAAGAGAATTGTGACACATTTTGTGGAGTGTAAAGAGCGAGTGGGTTCAGGTCGGTATAGATTTTCCCTTCCAGCGACAAGTGATGAAGAGAAATTACCCTTCATGGCTTGGTTTATGGTTGCTTGTGGGTCGTCCAGGGTGTAGCAGGCAGGGTGTAGCAGGCAGGGTGTAGCAGGGCAGGGTGTAGCAGGCAGGGTGTTGGGAAGAGGGTGTAACGGGCAGGATACAGCAGGGTGTAGCAGGGAGGGTGTAGAAGACAGAGTGTAGCAAGGAGGAAGGAGTAGGTGGTGTGTAGCTACACCCACCCTGTTACTCCCTGCCAGCTGCTTCACTCTGCCCGTCACAACCTGCCAGCACCTACACCCTCCCATCTGCTATAGCCAACTTGACCCCTCCCCTCCTGTATATTACTAAAGATTGCACAAAGTTTAATTTCATTATCATAACTGGACCAGCTTGAGAATCTCTCTGGTCTACAATACTCCAGTCTTATACAGGTGGCTGCTGTATAACCTATAAGCTATATCGAAAGTCATTCATCGACCAGTTATTTTGTATAATACAACAACAGTATCTAGGAGACATGAGGAACATCAGCTGACAGACAGGAGTATTTAGGGCAGCAGCTGTGCTCTCTATTATCATATTCTCGACACGAAATCTTTCAGTGGAGTTGTGGGTATATTCTGGATTCATGAAGCCTCGAGAAGGTGGTTCACATGGTCTATTTCGGATTCATGAAGTCTCACAGAGGTGCTTCGTCTTGCTTGGGCGAGGGGAGGTGAGTGTATTTTCTTTTCTTAAATTTACAGCGAAGTTCTTTGAAATATCTATTAACCTGATGATGGAGTGTATTCCACCACTTGGAGGCAACATTAAGCTTACGTCACGTGTGTAACAACTGTGAGAAATGCAAGGAAAGGTGAGGAGAAATTGGTCACGTTCGACACGCTTCGTGTGTCAGATTAATGTCATGAACCCTCACGTTCCAGTAATTATATACACGATCTCTTTCCTGACAACATGGCTGGTGTTATTATCACGAACTGTAAACACGGTCTAACACTCATCATTTCACTAAATACGTACATTCAGAGCCAACATTAACATACGTCCAACCATAACGTAGTTTCGGGGAAAGAACTGTGAACCTCTTCCACGATACGTGTTTCGAAGCGTCTCTTCTCGACCTTCAGAATGAACCATTTCGTTCTCTAATGCATACGAATCCTTCAGTTGCCTCAACATAGCTGCTGTTACTGGAAAGTATTCACAACTCACTGTATCAAACTTTCCATCATACAATTCCATAAAGGTTTTAATAAGACTCGGGGAAGATTTGCTCAACACTTCCATTACCAGGAGTCTCCCGGGCTCCGCATTTGCTCTGAGTTCCCAGATACATCAGCTGGGTGAGGACCTGTGTTGGGCTGGTGCCGGCAGATACATCAGCTGGGTGAGGACCTGTGTTGGGCTGGTGCCGGCAGATACATCAGCTGGGTGAGGACCTGTGTTGGGCTGGTGCCGGCAGATACATCAGCTGGGTGAGGACCTGTGTTGGGCTGGTGCCGGCAGATACATCAGCTGGGTGAGGACCTGTGTTGGGCTGGTGCCGGCAGAAAGCGATAATGGCTCACAGGAACACATCCCCCAACCCTGGCTGTCGACGAGGCTCTTGTATTCCCTCACATGTGGAAAGTCTCTTCCTCTAGCCCGAGTTGTGGTGAGGGGTCTCTGTTGACTCCCGACACACTCACAAGTCTGACTTTACTGCATATTGGACCACGAGACCTCGAGATTAACCTAACAGCGTCATCACCTGACGGGTTCAACTACGTTGTATTCTGACAACCACCAGAAGGTGAACTGAAGATAGTTAGAAAACGGAGATACAGACATTGACTGTGTGTGTGCGTGTATGTGTGTGTGTGTGTGTGTGTGTGTGTGTGTGTGTGTGTGTGTGTGTGTGTGTGTGTGTGTGTGTGTCTCCTCTCCTTTGATCACTCCACAATGTAGCGCCTGTGGTGGTATATGGCGCGTCTGGTCTGTGTTAATTAAGACGTTGCTCAGGTGTAAATAGCTTGGAGTGTGGCTCTTCATCTTGTATATGGGTGGTAACTGGGGCTAGTGTGACTTTCTGTTTTCTTTCTTCTTCCCTTGGGGGGAGAGGCTAAAGAGGATGGTGGGTGGGTAGAGAGGCTTAGCGTGTCTATGGCGTTTCTGTATAACTGAAAATTTTCATTCATGGTGTGAAATGAGTGTAGTATGTGGGTAAAGTAAACAGAATGTGACGGAGCGTATCTTACGTCCTGTGTGTGTGTGTGTGTGTGTGTGTGTGTGTGTAGGGTAGCGCAGGATTAACACAGCCAGAGGACAACCAAGCCAACACAGCACACCTCACCACCTTCCGTGTAATGATAACTAACCAGCAGTAAACACGGTCGTGTATTGCAAGGTCGATAAATAATAATAATAATAATAATAATAATAATAATAATAATAATAATAATAATAATAATAATAATATTATTATTAATAATAATAATAATCATAATAATAATAATAATAATAATAATGATAATAATAATAATAATAATAATAGTAATGATGATAATAATAATAATAACAACAATAATAATAATAATAATAATATAATAATAATAATATTCTAACTTTCCCACAAATCACCGGTAGCGGCAGCAGTGCGTCAACGGTGTGTGTGTATATGCATCATGCTAGCGTTGTTGCTGGCTGACGTTGGCAACACTTGCTGTAGCTACGATAGCAGGAGCAGCAGCAGCTGGATATGAGAGAGAGAGAGAGAGAGAGAGAGAGAGAGAGAGAGAGAGAGAGAGAGAGAGAGAGAGAGAGAGAGAGAGAGAGAGAGAGAGAGAGACAGAGAGAGAGAGAATGAAACAAGAAACTTAAGTAAACTTCAAAGACAGAAGAAGAGACTAATGAACGAGACATAAAATGACAATAAATGTTTGAGCTGGACACATCTGGAAGACATGATTGAGATGGGATATCATCTTTGACCTCTGACACGCGATAGTGAAGCAGTCAAGGTTAACATGAAGACCGCTTCCTGTGACTTGACCTGACCCAGTCTAAACTATCCTGACCTGACCTGACCCATCCTAAACTATCCTGACCTAAACTCGTGTCTTTATGACCACATATTATCTAACCAATCTTGGGGACGTCTAACCACTATTCTTTTCCGTGGTGTGTCCACCTAATCATCAGCCTATCCACACTCCTCTTGGCTCACCATCTAACCACCAGACTATCCACCTACCTTCCGGTACATATCCTAACCATCATCATCTATCCACACACACCTCCATACTTCACATCCTAACCAAAAACCTATTCACCTATCCTCCTATTCCACCCCTACCGACACCTTATCTCACTTATTCGGCGTTTCCCGTCTTACCAAAGTAGCGTCAGGATTAGAACCAACAATAATTTCATTAGCACACATCCAACATCAACAGCCAACACACAACATCACTGTTTCCCCTGACCACTTCCCATGCCTTAGTTCGACCTAGTTGCAATATGTCTCCCCCCGTATATCACACAGATATCATTCATGCCATCCCATGCACGCCTCTCACCCTCCTGAATATAGATTTCCAAGGATTTCGTATTCGTGTTCTGATTTTCCATGAAAGACTGAAAAAATGTAAAATCAGTGAAACGCTCCCACCTCAACTATTGAATACCAGTGAAAGCATTATAGGTAATTGCTTTATGCAAAATGCATTTATTGAAATGAATTTTCTCTCTTCGACACAAAAACGCCATATTCGCAGGTCTCATTTATATATAAATATTTTCATTTACATGTATTGCTGTTCATCATATTTATGGAAAATAAATGATCAATTTCCCATTTTTAGTCAGGTATTTGCTGAGTTGAATCACTTAATGATGGGACTTGTAGGCACAGAACAGTAGTGTATTAGCTAACCTGTAGTGATGGTATTTAATTAATGACATTCCTGCTAATTACCATCGCGTAAATGACTTTCAGTGTAATAAAAGATGATCGCTATCATAATAATAATAATTTGATGAGGGAAGAATACTGTGGGGAAAAAAATATCGACCATATCATTCCCTTCAGCTTCTGTTGGTCCTGTTTAACGGGTCCCTGTTGTGACTGGAGATATATCTCCCGTTTAATTACTTTATCTTAATTAGTTTTATGACCCATCTTCCCAGGATGTATCATCATCATCATCATCATCACCAGGGTTGTGGGGGGAGAGAGAGAGAGAGAGAGAGAGAGAGAGAGAGAGAGAGAGAGAGAGAGAGAGAGAGAGAGAGAGAGAGAGAGAGAGAGTGTGTGTGTGTGTGTGTGTGTGTGTACCGTTGGTGCTGTAGGCACCATGTGAAGGTCTGAGGAACACTGGGAGCTGGTTTGTGGTTGTGGTGGTGTAAACATCTTCTGTTCTCCAGGTGTAAGGGCGGGTAGGGCTGGGGGGCGGGCAGAGAGATAATGAGGCAGTAAAGGGGGAGGGATGTGGGGATTAATTAATGGTCGTTACTACAAAGGGAGACACCATTACACACGATAAATGCTCACGGTAAGTGACTATAAACTCCTTATAGGTAACCAGTCCACCTCAGCCATGTTGCTGACGAAGG
>NC_092266.1:30543256-30595756 GCF_036320965.1 Panulirus ornatus
AGGCAAGTTCTCTATAGTGGTGAAGCTATGACACTATTCATCATGGGAATAAAATGATGTAATGATAACGATAACAATTGTTTTGTTTTAGGAATTAACATCACATGTAAGATAATGTAACCATGATAATGAGAGTCAAGAATTTCTGATAACTGATAATGATGATGATTTGAATTCACTACTTCAAATGAGAAAAGATATAGATTTATAAATTATATATATATATATATATATATATATATATATATATATATATATATATATATATATATATATATATATATATATATATAAAGTAAATATCAAAATTCTGAGATAAACAAATTGACGAACTACTGAAATACTGTTTAGTTCTATTTTGTATTAGATAAACACATGGGAAGATATAGTCAAGTGTCACCTGGGATTTCTATCGAAGAGAAATTGTAAAAGAATTATGTAACGGAGTCCATTTTGGAGAGGCAATATAAACCTGTTGCCTCAGGCTATGGCTGACCCTCAGCTCTGCATACATTAATACATGCAAATCCTTCAGGCAGACACTCTCGTCTGTGTGTTATTATGTCTGTGTTTCCTCTCATCAAAACACCCTTCGCTCACTCCTCTCCTCTTATGCCTCGTCCACCCTTCACATCTACATATTTTTCCCCGGCCTTCCTCCGTCCACTGTCTCTCACATTTATCTCCGTCCCTACAAACACATTTTGTTTTCATCTCGCGTTTCTCGTCGTTTAGATTTGGCAGATGTTGTGTCTCTCAGTGCCCAGTTACGGGTAGCAATTCCTGGCATGTCAAGATGACACTCAGTCTGTATACTGATCCAAAGGAACACGACCTGTAAAGGTAGTCTCTCTGTTGTTACTGAGGGAAATATGAAGCTTTTCCACTTTAAACCTTTGGCACGCTGCAAAATGTACGATATTTATGTTTTTTTTCATCACTATTTCATATTTCTTTTGTAATTTCATCCATTCTTTCTCTTTTTATTTTACCTAGCAAGGATGATCCTCTCTCTCTCTCTCTCTCTCTCTCTCTCTCTCTCTCTCTCTCTCTCTCTGTTCTTCGTGTATTGTCAATCTTGCTGTTCACGACACTTAGTTTCCTACCAAAGTTAATTTGCAAGTTACGACGGGATGGAATAAATGTTTTGGTGGGAGTGCAATTGTTCTGCTGGGAGCCATAGCGCCAGGAGATCAATGGATGCCACCTCAGGGGTTGGAGGCGGACCTAGACAGCGGGGTTGGGGTGAGGTGGGTGACCCAGTAGTGGGGTTGGGTTGGGGTTTGGTGGCTCGGGTGTGGGGTTGGATCAGGGCGGCAACCCAGTAGTAATGTTTGGGAGAGGTCGATTGCCCAGCGGTGAGGTGGTGACGAGGTTAGTGGGCCCAGCGGTGGGGTTGGAGACGGGTGTCGGTACCGCATTTGGGCTGCGGTTAGTTATCCACTAGTGAGGACGGAATGAGGTTGGTGACTCTCTAGTCAAATGAGAGAATTCGGCAAGGAAACTAGAGAGAGAGAATGCTCGAGGCAAAGGGATACGAACCAAGGTAATAAGGACGGAGTGCTTCTTGAGGCGATTACGACACCCTAGGAGAGAACGAGACGTGGTATCCTTTTTACAGAAAACGGATCCTTTCGTGGAAAATGTTGTTATGGTAAACTCGGTTTATCATCTCCCTCAGGAGGACCTGACGTGGTGGCTGGGAACAGGAAGGTCTCCTCTTGTTTCCCAGAATATCCTCCAGCTTCATGTTTAAAACTTGAGTGTCTTCCTCCCACCTTAACTTGAGTATCCAACTCTCCTTCCTGCTTAACTTTTCTTGGCTTTATTGGTTCGTGCCCGGAATTCCCACCTGCCTTCTCTCTCTCTCTCTCTCTCTCTCTCTCTCTCTCTCTCTCTCTCTCTCTCTCTCTCTCTCTCTCTCTCACTGTATATCCGTTCTTCTTCTTCTTGACTGTTGGTCCACTATGTGTTCTTCCTCTTTCCCTTCTTCCCCAGCGAGATGCGACCTCATTCCCTGTATTTCTCCCATCTCTGTGTTCAGAACTCCCCTCCCCCCCTTACAAATCATTCGCTGCACATCCACATCCTTCGTAGTGTTCAATACCCTTCTATCTTTTGAGAGATACGTCGTTCTACTGCGTACACTTCCTCTCCCTCTACCGTCCTCCCTCACCACATATTGTGGCCCTTACTGTTGACACACACACACACACACACACACACACACACACACACACACACACACACACGAGCCATCGCCACAAAGTCTGTCACACCTGACTGTCCCCCTTGCCTTCATTACCATATGTACTCATTGTCTGTAACGTCTAGAATGGCTGGCGTGGCGTGCTATATTACCCTCGCTAGTGCTGTGTTAGCGTTGTTGGTATTAGTCCAGAGAGTTATTTATACTTTACAAACAAATTATACAAGACTCTGTGATGAGAGAAAAGTTATCTGTCACTTATTCTTTTCAAGTACTTTCGTCAATGCTGTGTGTGTGTGTGTGTGTGTGTGTGTGTGTGTGTGTGTGTGTGTGTGTGTGTGTGTGTGTGTCTGTGGCGAGAGTTATGATCAAGGCTCGGAGCTAGAGCTTGGGCAAGGGCCAAGCATAATGGATCAACTAGGGTCAGGAACTGAGCTTGGATTAAAGGTAGGACTAAGAAGCTCTGGGTGCCGGGCTCACCTAGGGAATAAAACATGGGGCTGGGGGGGGGAAGGTTGTTAGGTTCCGGGAACTGGTGCTTAAGACATAATGGCAGAGATAAAAACCAGTCTGTCTCACACCTCTGGATTATCGTACTTCACTACAGGCTTAACGAGGGCTCATGCTGGCTCTTCGGTGATGACTAATGTATGTGTGTCATTGCGTGTGACTATGTGTGTATGTATATGTGTATCTGTGCAGTCTGCGTAATATGCATCTGTGTATATGTGTATGTGTTAGCGCAGCCGTACGATGAGGTAGGAACCATGGAGCGACGTACATCAAATAGGATTTTCAGTCTTTTCATCTACAGGTCCGGGTAGTTATTAGCCAGATGTGATTAAGATTATTATCGAACGGGCAGTTGATGGTTTGGAGAACGAATATCTCAGATGATTACACTTTCAATACCAAAGTCTCTTTCTAGACAGTCAGTAAAAGTAAATGTCTCTGTGACCCCGTATCACTCCATCTTTAGCAGAGATAAGAGCGAGTGTTCTAATCTAAGGAAAACCGACACTTAGATAAGACTGGACTATAGAGATAACAAGGAACTGTAGGATGTGTATCACTTGGCAAAACACTTGCTAAACGTCTGTCAAGAGCCAGGAAAAAGTTCCCATCGGTCTACCACAATAAACCTTGCAAATAACTTCGCCAACACTGAGCCATCTGTTTATACCTGTCACCTCTCTTTCACAGGTCCTCCATCCGTTAACCGCAGAAGACATTTCTAAACTGAATTCTATCGGAATTTCCAAGACCATACAATCATGAAACCAACATATAATCAACTTATCGTGTGATTATGATGTTTTCAGGGGAACGAAAGAAAAAAAAGAAATAATATGAGCAACCGACTCACAATACTTTGTGAGTAATGGGTCGTTGTCGTGAGTTCCACTCTCGTTCCGTCCAGGTTGCGTGAGTAAGAGAGACTCATGTGTCAATACGCATCACGAATCATTTGCATATTCATCACTGTAAATATATACATATATACATCTGCATATTTCAGCAGGTCAGCTTGTCAGTCACTGTAAACATAAGTCGCAGAAGCCTTTTGCGATTTACGGTGAACCATTTTTTTTTTTGGGTCAAAGCAAACACATTTTCTTTACACTAAAACTTCATACTAGAAGACCCTTGCCTTTTCTCTGAAGCTTTGGTATAAAGTATGACAGTAATGTACGAGGATACTGTTGACCCAGCACGGTGTATGATGGAAGTTCGTCGTCCACGGGCGGTTGAGGCGCTTTATGTATTGTTAAAGATTCTTTAATAAAAAAAACGTCTGACCAACAAACACCTCACCAATTCCTCAGCGCAGGAGCTCTACCTGGGGCCACGATCAACGTCAAAGAAACAGTGAGAGCTTGTTAAAAAAAATATGTATCCCTTACTCCTTCATCATGCCGTGTTCATATATCTACAACAGATAGAGAGACATTATAGATGTTAGCTACACATTCCATAGCTCTCGGTCCCCAGGATCCTGACCACATCATTACATACATAATGGCCAAAATATGATAATGGATATTTGCTCGGTCGTACATATCATGATTCGGTCATCAACCATTCGATATATGGCGCATTTATTTCTGGCTAATATAAATGGAGAAGAAACGAATATCGTTGAGGCTTTTATTTCCCCTCACATATCATCGTTAGTTATCATAATCATCTGTAACACGTAAGTTATAAGAACTTATGAACTTGGCATGAGACTCGCTTCATGTATACAACTTCCCACGAGTGGATACATAAAGTCTATGGTCGTATGAACGCACATTTCACTACGGATCTGGGACACAGCTGGACTGACGACATCAACCCAGTCTACGGAATTATGAACCCAACGTTCAATACAGAAACACCAATTCTTAACTACCCACAAACCAGGGGTTACTAACCTTCTTGTTCCTCTGTGTACACAATGGGTATTCTGACAGCTTCCTACGTACCCCTAAAAATTAAGGCATAAAAAATTACAAAATTATATTGATAATATAATATTCAATGATGTAATCTGTATGAGAGTATATAAGGATTTTACACTAATTTGTCACGAGGGTGTTTTATATTGCTTATTTTCAACATTACTCATGATGTACACTGATGTACAGCAATGTACACCATGGTTATACTCTCATACCCCTATTATGTACCCCTTAACAAAGTGCAAATGTACCACAGGGAGTACATGCGCCCCCAGGTTGGGATCCCCTGCTCAAGCTTTACCCAGGAGGTAGCAGGCCAGACGACAAGTACACAAGGGCGAGGAAGGACGTGGCCATAAACCAAAACCGCAGCCTTGTGTGGGGCCACGCCGTTGAAACACGAGTTCAGGGACAGATATTTTTCGCTCCCTGATGCAAATTTCCCTAACCCCAAGAGCATCGTGGATCTTACCTGATGGAGAGAGAAAAAAAGAAAGGGATTTGTATCAGATCCTCCGTCGCTGAGGGATTTCCCCCCACCCCCCCCTGAACAAAAGATAGTTTAGCCCATCTTACGACATGGTGAGTATTGAGAATATCTTCCCGAATCCCAATATCCGGGAAGATAAGGTGTTTTTATTCCTGAATATTGGATGACGTAAAGTACCTGTAGCACCTCTCTATTTTGTAAAAATCTCACGTTTTGAAAATATATAGACAATGCCAGCAGCAACAGAATATATATATATATATATATATATATATATATATATATATATATATATATATATATATATATATATATCATACAAACCTCCAACAGCCAGGATCGAACCCGGGACCCCTGTGCAAGAGGCAGGCATGCTAACCGCTAGGCTATGGGCGGTTAGCATGCCTGCCTCTTGCACAGGGGTCCCGGGTTCGATCCTGGCTGTTGGAAGTTTGTATGTTCTATGAAGGTGCGCGTTCATATGCACTTTATTCGTATATATATATATATATATATATATATATATATATATATATATATATATATATATATATATATATATATATATGAAAAATCTATTTGTGTTCTTTTAGTTAGAATGCGAACAGCACATTTGCGGACAACATTTCTCACCGACGATGAGAAGCTGTGTGAGGACTCGTAAGATAAAGTGTAAAGTTTGCAGGTCTCGGAAAAGTCTCGCCCTCAAGCGAGTTCTCGTCCTCTTAAATTTCTCAAGTCATGAAAGGTGATTTGGTCTAATTTTCATATCCTTTGTTATATTACTAAGCGCAAGAACGGCGGAATCTGGAGTCTGCAAACTTCCAGGTTCATTTCTATACCACTACCACGGCTTCAACTGTGACGTCTGGGGGTCTGGAAAGGACCATGTCTGGAATGTTTCGAGCTGGGGTTGTAGCCGTCTGGAGGGTTAAAGTCTGAAGAGTCTGGGTCTGGAAGAATGAGGTGTTGAAGGCTGGGGTTCGGAAAGTTAAGGTTTGAAATATTCAGGTTTGGAAGACTGGATCTAGATGGTCTGGGTCTGGAAAGACGAAGTTTAGAAGGTTCAAGGCGAGAGAGTTGGGATCTGGAAGGATAAGGTGAGGGAAGGTGAAGGTTTGCAATGTTCTGGACTAGATATGTGGGGGTTCAGAGGTCTGGATCCTTGAAAGTCAGATTCTGGTAGGCCAAATTCAGGAGGGCTTGGGTCCAGAAGGTTAGAGAGTCTGAAAAGTCGGGGTTGGTTTGGAAAGCCATAGTCTGGAAGCCCCGGTTCCAGATCGAAGTAACGAAGGACGAAGGTCTAAAAGGTCCTCGTGTGGATGGTCAGTGTCTGGAAGACAGACTACTGGAAGGGCCGAGGTCTGAGAGATCCAGGGCATCAGATTTCGAGGTCTGGAAAGTTGAGGTTTGGAGGATCTGAGCCTGGAAGACTATAAGTTCTAGAGAGACGAAAGGCTGCAGGAAAAGGAAACTTGATGGATTACTTTCGTGAAGCTAGTGGCAGGACGATCCACTCCTACGAGTGGTGGCTCAGCGAGATAAGAATCTGGGAACCAACCAAGACTTTTAAAGAAAAAGACTAATGAAATACTTAGCTGTTAAACGTTCACTGCCAAATGCCCGGCATAAGAGATTAGCTACGGAGAAACTCGAGACCTGGAAAAGTTTTAATGAACTTTAGAAGATCCTCTATATTGAGGGTATGAGGGGGGGTGGGGTTAGTCTGGTCTCCCCCAGGCTATGCAACACACCATCTCTACAGCTCCACAAACCCACTCTGGTTACCGCGACACAGGGTCTTCCAGTCGGAAACTAATGGCGTTTAGGCAACTAAATGAGATTCAAACGAAAAATGGCCCGTCCAACTGATGCTTTTCTCTCGTTTGAGTTTAAACCTGTTGTATCCACGTTACGCTAAGAGAAACAACCACACTCTTACAGAGAAAGGGAAAAAGAAGGATTCTCTCTCTCTCTCTCTCTCTCTCTCTCTCTCTCTCTCTCTCTCTCTCTCTCTCTCTCTCTCTCTCTCTGTGAAGCAGTAACTGTCACTGGATGACCTGACCCGGTGGCAGGCCCGGGTCATGGGGCGTGGGTCTGGTGGACGTTGTTGGCTTATGGTCCTGGTGGCCGGACGGGGTCAGCCCCGAGGACCTGACCGCCACTTGGGGTTATTCTATGAACCACCAGATTTACCGATGACAGGTCCTGCTCGGTCGGCTCCGTGCTCCCTTGAGACATAGACACAGTTCTTCCTGTGTGTGTGTGTGTGTGTGTGTGTGTGTGTGTGTGTGTGTGTGTGTGTGTGTGTGTGTGTGCGTGTGTGTGTTTCCTAAATACCGAAACTTGACTGAGATGTTATCTCTCGTCATCCTCAGGTATACAAGCCACTCTCACAAGCCCTCCTCTTTACCTTTCCCCATTGGATCTACCAGACCTCACACCCGAGATCATCCCCTGAAAATTCAAATAAGAAGCTCTCTCGCTCTCTGGGAATATCTTCCATCCTCTTCATGTTCATCATAACATCTTTTGTCCTTTAATTGCTTGTCTGACTCTTCTTGTAATCCAGACACAATCAGCCACTCGTTCCTTTCTCGTTCACGCCTGACTGACGCCAGGGGGCCATGGCAGCCGGGGACAGAGCGCACCGTCTGATCTCCTCATTATGAAAGAGATTCCCCCTTCTTCGTCTTTTGTGAGATACTGGGTCAGTCATCTCTTTTATCTTGATTTCAAACGTCAATAGACTGTGTTTGTTTAAGTAGAGAGAGAGAGAGAGAGAGAGAGAGAGAGAGAGAGAGAGAGAGAGAGAGAGAGAGAGAGAGCTAAGAGCTTTATATCCACGGAGCCTTAATCTTGCACTTGAAATTGTGTTATACGTTTCTTTCTTCATTATTCAAAGGGAATTGTACTCGCTTCTCCACTACTTAACCTGTTCCGAGTCTCCACACCTTTGTTGCTATGGAAACCCCTCCTCATGTCTCCCCTTCCCTCCTCCCCCCCGCTTTGCCTAACGTCCACAGAAACACTTTTCGTTTTGGCTTCATCTCCGACTTGACATAACTGGCTTCCTTACAGCTGCTATGATCATAATGTCTCCTCTTGCTTTTATTTCCTTCATGGTCGGTACACTGAGCTCAGGGCTTTCCTCCCGTTTTCGTATTTCATCCTTCCTTAAACGCAAGGAGACCAGACTGTTGCTTCACATTCTTCCAGCTACGGTTCAACGTAGATCGTGTGTATGTACCGAACCACCTCGCCGCTTATTTACGTAAATACGATCCAGCCACTCATCAAAGGATAGTTATGTCCCCTTCCCTATGTCTGTCACATGAGGTTGAGTCTATTGGTCGCGCAGTGTGAGGAGGATCCTCTGGTCGCGCAGTGTGAGGAGGTTCCTCTGGTCGCGCAGTGTGAGGAGGTTCCTCTGGTCGTGCAGTGTGAGGAGGTTCCTCTGGTCGCGCAGTGTGAGGAGGTTCCTCTGGTCGTGCAGTGTGAGGAGGTTCCTCTGGTCGTGCAGTGTGAGGAGGTTCCTGTGGTCGTGCAGTGTGAGGAGGTTCCTCTGGTCGTGCAGTGTGAGGAGGTTCCTCTGGTCGTGCAGTGTGAGGAGGTTCCTCTGGTCGTGCAGTGTGAGGAGGTTCCTCTGGTCGTGCAGTGTGAGGAGGTTCCTCTGGTCGTGCAGTGTGAGGAGGTTCCTCTGGTCGTGCAGTGTGAGGAGGTTCCTCTGGTCGTGCAGTGTGAGGAGGTTCCTCTGGTCGTGCAGTGTGAGGAGGTTCCTCTGGTCGTGCAGTGTGAGGAGGTTCCTCTGGTCGTGCAGTGTGAGGAGGTTCCTCTGGTCGTGCAGTGTGAGGAGGTTCCTCTGGTCGTGCAGTGTGAGGAGGTTCCTCTGGTCGTGCAGTGTGAGGAGGTTCCTCTGGTCGTGCAGTGTGAGGAGGTTCCTCTGGTCGTGCAGTGTGAGGAGGTTCCTCTGGTCGTGCAGTGTGAGGAGGTTCCTCTGGTCGTGCAGTGTGAGGAGGTTCCTCTGGTCGTGCAGTGTGAGGAGGTTCCTCTGGTCGTGCAGTGTGAGGAGGTTCCTCTGGTCGTGCAGTGTGAGGAGGTTCCTCTGGTCGTGCAGTGTGAGGAGGTTCCTCTGGTCGTGCAGTGTGAGGAGGTTCCTCTGGTCGTGCAGTGTGAGGAGGTTCCTCTGGTCGTGCAGTGTGAGGAGGTTCCTCTGGTCGTGCAGTGTGAGGAGGTTCCTCTGGTCGTGCAGTGTGAGGAGGTTCCTCTGGTCGTGCAGTGTGAGGAGGTTCCTCTGATCGCGCAGTGTGAGGAGGTTCCTCTGGTCGTGCAGTGTGAGGAGGTTCCTCCAGCTGTCCAGCTTCACCAACAATCTTCCGTGCGGGTTAATATGAAAGGCTCTCCGCCGACGGTCAGAGAATAGACAATCCACCCAGCCAGTGAGAAAGATGCCTACATTCACTCACTCTCACTCACTTTCACACTCTGTAATCTCTCGCACACGATCTCTTGTCACTGACGCTGTGTTGTCTACCAATGCGGTAGATTGTGCCAGTCAAGACATCGTCCATCTGCCTCCTAACTGCCTCCTCTACCATCATGCAGGCCAGGCTCGTTAACAATGTTGGTCTGTAGTTAAGGACAAAGTTATAGGCCATGTTGGGAGAGACAGATCTCCCATCTACGTTGTTTTATTCCTCTTAAAATCCAGATCTGAATCATTTGGAGGATGGAGGTATGACCACCTGATTGGCTGGCTTCGCCATTCAGTAATTTGGAGGCAAATTTTCAAAAGGAACTCAGGATACACCGTTGTCTGAGGTGGCAATTACCATCATTCTACCTTTTATCTTCCATCTCTGCTGCGCCTCGCCATTCTGTTTCCCTCTCCTCCTCCTCCTCCTCTGTATCTTTACCCTCGATCACGTTAGTTGTTTGAGCTTGTAAACTGTTACAGATATTCCCATTCTTCCTGAGTGACTCGAGGGACGACCAGGAATATCTAAAGAGGGGACACAAGACCTTCAACTTTGTCCATTGTGGGAAGAGTTGGCGGGAAAATTTGCAATGTTCCAAACTTACCAACCTTGAAGCAATGATGAGACCACATCTCTCTCTTTCTCTCTACACGATTCAACTCACAACACGTAAACCTAAAGAGCCAAATAGAAGGCCCGTGATCTCATCATGCCGCGGGGAGGTGGATGGTGAGGGAATATTAAATTAATGAAAAACACTACGAGAGCTGCTGAGGCAGGCGTCCATGACCCTGGCTGGTGCAGGAGGAGGAGGAACACGACGACGCAGAACCAACAATAAACTTACTGAGGCGTAGGATACAACTGGGATCCAAGAGGGTTTAAAAGCCTTCCTCATAAATTGGTACGAGGGATGCGGCGGTGAGTCCTGCATGAGGTGGGTGTTGCCAGCGGCAGTGAGTCCTGCATGAGGTGGGTGTTGCCAGCGGCGGTGAGTCCTGCATGAGGTGGGTGTTGCCAGCGGCGGTGAGTCCTGCATGAGGTGGGTGTTGCCAGCGGCGGTGAGTCCTGCATGAGGTGGGTGTTGCCAGGGAAGGACTGGAAGCAGCCATCCTGGAAGCATTTCTCGTGTGAGGTGAAGCATCCTTCGTGAGGGAGTGTCAGGTTCCAAGGGTCTTGTGTGTCCACCTACCATATCGTCCACAGGTGAAGGTGAAAGATGCAACCTCCACTGGAAATAATATTCCACTGGAGTTTTGTTACCACTGAATATACACCATAATGTGACTCCAGGTCCTTCAGACAGTGGTATCAGGTCTTGGTGTTCACTACAGGATGGCACCAGGTCCACGTGAGTCTCAGGTACTGGAGTCTACTTCAGTACATTGTGTATACCAGGACCAGGCGCTACATATGAGATTTGGGTAGTAGGGTTTACCTACCAGGACCAGGCGCTACAGGTGAGGTACTGGTAGTGGTATTTACTCCAGTACACTGGTACTGTGTAGATACTGGTCGGTGATCAGTCCAACAGGGTCCTGGATTACTGATCATTCACTGTATAACATTACAACTTTATCATCATAAAAATCTACTGCCAACATACTGAAGATAAAGGAGGAAGTATGATACGAACTCAAGAATATGTTTCTCCTCCGCATCTGTTCTTTGTGCAACCAAAGTTCTATCCTTGACTGAAAACTTGACCAGGTTTCACTTTCTCAAGTGTAGCGCGTATATAATGACCACGTGTTTCATGGCAGTGTTTTAGGAGTCCAAGTTTTATATTTCCTGCATTGTAGATGTGTTGGGAAGTGCGGCGCACCTCAGTGTCTATATCTCTCGTGGCTCACTCACATATACGTAATCAACGTTAAACTGATGCATAATCTTGACATAATATGACACATAAAGTTCCTCCTGGCAAGATGGCGGTAATTAATTCCTCGAGTCAGGTAATTAATGCTTTCATTTGGATCAATATAATGAAAGGTTCTGAGCTGACCTCTCCTGATAGACTGGGAAGTGAATATTGGAGCAGGTCTGAGCCAGAGAAGTAAGGCTGTCAGAGGAGGTGGGGCATGTCAGAAGCTGTCAGGGGAGAGGGGGCTGTCAGCAGCCGTCAGGGGAGAGGTCGCTGTCAAAAGCTGTCAGGGGAGAGAGAGAGAGAGGGACTGTCAGGAAGTAAGACCCTCATACAACAGATCCAACAGTGACGGGCGGGAAGTAAGAGTGTTAAGACAACATGACTGTGAGATCCCGTCCCAGAACAGTACGTCCAGCCACAGACACATGCCTCACCACCACCACCTCCACCACCACCATCACCAACACCTACCACCACCACCACTACCTCCTCCTCCTCCTCCTCCTCCTCCTCACATATCGACAGGACCCACTAAGATAGTGGACACAAGTCTTGCTTGACGACGCACTGTCTTCAAACTTGAACAGTAACGGGAAGGAAAAAATAACCTCAGCTCACACCAGGGAAATTATTGACGGCGGCCAAGGCGCGGCTCACAACAACAACACAGGTTTTTTTTTCCCCTTTTTGTGACAACAAGAATTTAAAAGACATCGTCAGACGACGGGAAAAGTCCTCTAAACTTCGTGTTAAGTCTCATTTTTTTTTCCCTCATATTTAATCGACAACCCATGGAACTTAATCAAGATTCTTGACATGTAAATATAAACGTTGGTTTTTCGACTGTTTGGTCGTTAAGGCTTCGTGTAGAGACAAGCGAGGTTCCCACGTCGTTAAGGCTTCCTGCAGAGATCAGAATAGGTTACATCAAGGTCGTCGTGGCTGAAGGTAGAGACAAAAAGACGAAGACAGAGCGATCACAGGCCTCGGAAGAGCGGTGGTAACTATGGACACGCAGGAGAGAGATAGAGATAGAGAGAGAGAGAGAGAGAGAGAGAGAGAGAGAGAGAGAGAGAGTGAGAGAGAGAGAGAGAGAGAGAGAGAGAGAGAGAGAGAGAGAGAGAGAGAGAGAGAGAGAGAGAGAGAGAGAGAACCCTCTCTGGTGTGACCATCAGAATTTCTACATTTACGACCGGGTGGTAAACCCATTCCTATCCTGGGGCAAAAAAAGTTTGTCTACGGTCCTCTCTCTCTCTCTCTCTCTCTCTCTCTCTCTCTCTCTCTCTCTCTCTCTCTCTCTCTCTCTCTCTCTCTCTCTGTATATATGTATATACAGGTGATGACCAGAGGGTTAAGAAGAGTCCCAGAGTGGGTAGAGAGCCACAGGGGTCAGGAGGGGATGAGGGACGACCCCCTGGGGTTATACCAGCCACTGGTCGGGAGACAACCAGAGGCATCTTGGGTCGTGCCCACCACACGAGGGAGGCAAGCCTGGGACGCCCCTCGATAAGTCTTTTTTAATTAAAAATGACCGAGATAAGTCAAGGAGGGAGGAGGCGGTGAGGGCTGGGGAGAGAGAGAGAGAGAGGACGGAAGAAGGTTCACCAAGAATGGTCGACAGTGAGTGAGGAGAGTGAGAGATGCTGTCGTGAGGCAAACCATACTTGCTCCAGACTCACTCACACTGTGCCTCCTGACCAGCTGACCCACTCCTCCCTAGTGGGTGGTACAGGGGAGGGTGTACGTACGTGGAGGGAAGATGACCTCCTCCTCCTCCTCCTGTCTGGGGTCGTTGTATGACCTCTCCCATCTCGTCTTAGCCTCCCACCCACCCAAGACCCCCAGATCTGTAAGCAACCCCCTCCCCCCACACCTCCTGCCTGGCAGTTGGAGATCATTATTTTGGCCCAAAGTTTATCCAGGAAAAACAAGTTTGTTCGAATCTTTTAGTTTATGGAATCATCGAGGCAAAACGTATGGATGCTGAGGGTTTCAGGCCAGAAAGTGTGGGTGAAAATGTAGGGAAGTGAAAGGTACAAAAAATGATATACGGGGAACGACTTGGACCACTGGGAGAGATTGGACCGTTTTGATGGGCGATTCTGCGGTTAGCTGAGAGAGTAGTAGATACAGGGAGGCCACCACACAGTATGGGTCAGGAAGGGAAGGAAACAGCCACTGAATGAGTCAAGTGAAGCATGGGTCCATCTACTCCATGTTGTCTGTTGGTTCATATAGACAGGTTTATGGAGACGATGGTATGATTGCCATTCAAATAATCTCTACCATTATCTCTCTCTCTCTCTCTCTCTCTCTCTCTCTCTCTCTCTCTCTCTCTCTCTCTCTCTCTCTCTCTCTCTCTCTCTCTCATACACCATGCTTACGCCTCACTCCCACATTGACTCAACCAACCTCCACAAACCAAACCTCACACACACACACACACACACACACACACACACACACACACACACACAAGCTATGGCTAATCTTCTCTCGAGGTCAACAGACTCTTAAAAACGTCTCATATCCACAACTCTCTCCTAGAAACAGATGTGTGTGTGTGTGTGTGTGTGTGTGTGTGTGTGTGTGTGTGTGTGTGTGTGTGTGTGTGTGTGTCTGGTGGTAAATGTTTGGGGAACATTTTCTTCCCATTTTCTTCCTGCCAGGATGAATGTGTGGCGCCATCTCTTGGGAGCAGTTGTTGTTGTTGTTGTTGTTGTTGTTGTTGTTGTTGTTGTTGTTAAACATTATGTTGACACTGAGAAGCTCCCGACATACGCAGTCATAACGAGTGTAGACAGAGGCAAACTTGGTCACATTTCTGTACGACAGACGAGTCGGGTTTATGAAAGAAAGGAAGTGACTCATGAAGGAAAATATGTCTTTCATGTCACTCACGAAGTGAATGAAGACGTGTGAGCTACAGTGAAGGAAGAGAATCATGAAGGAAAATATGTCTTTCATGTTACTCGGGAAGTGAATGAAGACGTGTGAGCTACAGTGAAGGGGTCGTGCGTGTGGTCAGGGTGTGATGAGCTTCACTTGTGTAAGTTTGGTGTTGTTGACCATTACGTGCGTGTGGTCAGGGTGTGATGAGCTTCACTTGTGTAAGTTTGGTGTTGTTGACCATTACGTGCGTGTGGTCAGGGTGTGATGAGTCTCACTTGTGTAAGTTTGGTGTTGTTGACCATTACGTGCGTGTGGTCAGGGTGTGATGAGTCTCACTTGTGTAAGTTTGTTGTTGTTGACCATTACGTGCGTGTGGTCAGGGTGTGATGAGTCTCACTTGTGTAAGTTTGGTGTTGTTGACTATTACGTGCGTGTGGTCAGGGTGTGATGAGCCTCACTTGTGTAAGTTTGGTGTTGTTGACCATTACGTGCGTGTGGTCAGGGTGTGATGAGTCTCACTTGTGTAAGTTTGGTGTTGTTGACCATTAAGTCCACATCATCTTGGTAGATGAAGCACGTGTTTATATATCAGTTACTGGGAAGGAAATGACACTATTACTGGTAACGTTATGGGAAAGATGGGAAAGACCAGAGGGATGGGAATGACCAGAGGGATGGGAATGACCAGAGGGATGGGAATGACCAGAGGGATGGGAATGACCAGAGGGATGGGAATGACCAGAGGAAGACCAGAGGGATGGGAATGAGCCGAGATATTATAAGAAAGATATTCATAAGGAGGGACAGCAAGATGGACCGACATGTAAGGATAGAGACCAGTAAACAGAACAGGATCGGAAGTAAGAAAAAGAGGATCAGAATACCTTCCAATGCAGTTCAGACCAAACATTATGGTTTAGAATTCTATTTTCGTCATAATTCAGACGAAACTACCTGGTTACAAACTCTAATTCAAATGAGATCGGACAATAAAATCTCTTAATTTCAAATTCTGTTTTAGAAGAACTTAGACAAAATCTCCTGGTTTCAAATTCTATTTGAGTATATTTTGTTAGCTCTTCCGTGGTGGGTTATGTATATGTGTTTGGTCCTACCACAGTGTGGAGTGTGGCAGACGGGGGAGGAGGGCCTTGTGTGGCAGTGTCAATAGGTGGGGCATCATCAGGCAGTCTCTCACGTGTTGCCACACAACCAAGTACTCGACCGCCACGCTAATGACAAGTCAACAGGACCACGTCCACGGGAGGAGAAGGAGGAAGGGGGGGGGGAGGAAGAAGAGGAGGAGGAGGAGAAGGAGGAGGAGGAGGAGGAGGAGGAGGAGGAGGAGGAGGCTGTGTGGCACTGACTACTTGAACAGCAGCAGGAGCTGGTGCCTGACCCACCTACCATGGTGGTCACAGGAGGCGTTGGTTGTCCCCAGCCTGGATTGTGTTGTCCCCAGCCTGGCTTGTGTCGTCCCCAGCCTGGCTTGTGTTGTCCCCAGCCTGGCTTGTGTCGTCCCCAGCCTAGATTGTGTCGTCCCCAGCTTGGCTTGTGTCGTCCCCAGCCAGCCTGGCTTGTGTCGTCCCCAGCCTAGATTGTGTCGTCCCCAGCCTGGCTTGTGTTGTCCCCAGCCTGGCTTGTTTCGTCCCCAGCCTAGATTGTGTCGTCCCCAGCCTGGCTTGTGTCGTCCCCAGCCAGCCTGGATTGTGTCGTCCCCAGCTTGGCTTGTGTCGTCCCCAGCCGGCCTGGATTGTGTCGTCCCCAGCCTGGATTGTGTCGTCCCCAGCCTGGATTGTGTCGTCCCCGGCCTGGATTGTGTCGTCCCCAGTCTGCATTGTGTCGTCCCCAGTCTGCATTGTGTCGTCCCCAGCCTGGATTGTGTCGTCCCCAGCCAGCCTGGATTGTGTCGTCCCCAGCCTGGATTGTGTCGTCCCCAGCCTGGATTGTGTCGTCCCCAGCCTGGCTTGTGTCGTCCCCAGCCAGCCTGGATTGTGTCGTCCCCAGCCTGGATTGTGTCGTCCCCAGCCAGCCTGGATTGTGTCGTCCCCAGCCTGGCTTGTGTCGTCCCCAGCCAGCCTGGATTGTGTCGTCCCCAGCCTGGATTGTGTCGTCCCCAGCCAGCCTGGATTGTGTCGTCCCCAGCCTGGATTGTGTCGTCCCCAGTCTGCATTGTGTCGTCCCCAGCCTGGATTGTGTCGTCCCCAGCCTGGCTTGTGTCGTCCCCAGCCTGGATTGTGTCGTCCCCAGCCTGGCTTGTGTCGTCCCCAGCCTGGATTGTGTCGTCCCCAGCCTGGATTGTGTCGTCCCCAGCCTGGCTTGTGTCGTCCCCAGCCAGCCTGGATTGTGTCGTCCCCAGCCAGCCTGGATTGTGTCGTTCCCAGCCTGGATTTTGTCGTCCCCAGCCTGGATTGTGTCGTCCCCAGCCTGGATTGTGTCGTCCCCAGCCAGCCTGGATTGTGTCGTCCCCAACCTCCGGTGATGTAAGCGATCTAACACCTCGATACACACCAGTGACGTCATTAAACTTTCATACAAGTTGGTGAGGCAGGAGAAACAGAGAGACGGGAGGCCACGACACAGCCCCCAGCCCACCCCCTTCAAACTCACCACCAAGCCCACCTCAGCCCACCCCAGCCTATGTACACACGGCTCCCTTCCCCACCACCACCCCAGCCAGCCAGCCAGCAGTAAGCTGGGGATAATGCACATCCCAGGTTCCCAGCTGGCGAGTCAATGTAGTAAAGTGCACTTGAAGAAGGAGGAAGACGTTTTCTGTGGTTCATCGTTTCCCTGGGATTTTAAGGTTTTACGTCAACCAGCTTTAAGATAATAATACGCCGGCCACACCAGCCGCTGATAAAGCTATACAGCTCAGCGACATAGCTCAGCGACTCAGCTTAGCTGTATAGCTTAGCTACACAGCTTAACATACTAGATTAGCTGGGAAGTTTACCTTAATAGCTTTGCTACACAGCTCAGCCAAATAGCTTAGCTCTACGACTTATGTATTTACAGTTCGTGTTTACAATGGAGGTTGTTTACCGTGGAACCTTATTATCGTAACTGTTTACTTTCTCCTCCACTACCAAGAACTTCCAGGTCAAGAAGACCTCTCCCGGTACGGTCCTAAGGGACCTGCCAGGTCAAGAAGACCCCTCCCGGTACGTTCCTGAGGGACCTGCCAGGTCAAGAAGACCTGAAGGTCTGAAGTACGGACCTCCTGGGAGACGGTGACCTCCTACCAGTAAGGACCTGAAGGATCCTCAGCCTTCACGTGAGTCCTGATCAATGACGTCGCTTTTACAGCATTCTTCAGGAGGAAGGAGGAGGAGGAGAGACCCTGAAGGCCAGCAGGTTAATGAGGACGGGGTTCCCAGGGTGGTGGGAGGCGGGGTCATGACCTGCACGGGAGACGAGAACGAGAGGATATTACCAAGGCCGGGATGAAGGCGACGTACACAAGGAATGAAAAACGAACATACCAGAGAGTCTCTGTGTCTGACGAAGACGAGGGAGCGAACCCACTTCATCTGAGGTGATGGTATGACTGGAGTGGAGGAATGGCAGCGGAGAGGGAAAGCTGGTTTAATGGCGTGGCGCCGATATGATACGTATGATGGAAGGGTCGACTCAAGGACCTGGATGTGACGAGCAGGTGTGTCTTAGGGATGACGAGAGAGACGATCGAGGGTCAGATGTGTGACGGTGGCAGGTGTGTAAGGTCTGGAACACACGTGACTATACACCACACACACACACACAGTTGCTCACACAGCTATGTGTTATGACGTGGAGGATTACAACTTCCGCTCACGGAGCTATGTTAGACGGGAGGGCTGCCCAAAGAACAGCTTTGAGAGCTTTGTTAGACAGAGATGGTACCTCGAAAAGCAGCTTAACAGCAATAATAGAGAGGGAGACAGAGCATGAAGAGCTTAACTGTGTTAGGCAGGCAGAATGTCCGACAGCAGCTTAATAAGCTGCATTAGTGGGGTAGACATTATGACGTGACTCAGTCAGCTGTATGACATGGATACACATGTATAGATGAGAAGGGAGACTCACACACACACACACACACACACACACACACGCGCGCGTGCGTAATCAAAGACAATATATGCTCATCAAATGCAAGCACGTCATGAAGACGACCACATCTTCATTAGATATAGATAACACAATCTTTCTCAACTCTACAGTGATATCTACAAGTGTGAATGGTAATCAAATATCCAAAATCCAGAGAGAGAGAGAGAGAGAGAGAGAGAGAGAGAGACTCGTGTCCCAGAAACGTAAAAATGTTGTGTGTGGGGAAAAAAAAATATTTAAAGTTTTGATGATAAACTGTGACCCAGGAATGCATGATGCGCATGTTGAAGTCATTACTATCTACCACTGCAGTGGCCACAGGGGAGACCTGGCACCACTGGGGGAAGCAGACGCGGGTACTTCTACAGTGGAGTGATTACCACAGGGGAAGCGAGGAGTGGGAGAAAGCATCCACTGGAACTATGTGGAGGGGACAAGGGTTTGACAGCGTCATGGCAACATGGCGTGTGTCTCCAGCGTTGTAACCTAAAACATTTACCTCGAGTGCAATATGTCTCTCTCTCTCTCTCTCTCTCTCTCTCTCTCTCTCTCTCTCTCTCTCTCTCTCTCTCTCTCTGTGTGTCTACAGCTCTTGACGACCACAATATGTCAAGAGAACCACTCTGTCTCCCCCCCCCCCCCCCCCCGTGACATACAACCCGTCCTCCTCCTCATGAATGAGAATGGAGTTTCCCACAACCATCATGTCTCTTCAACACTCGCCACCTCCTCGAAATCTTTCTCTTTTTCCTTTTTTTTTTTTACACTGAGTCTTGTTGTTTACATACCAGTGACCGCTGTACTCATAACCCTCCAGTACAGACGAGAAGACCTACACACACACACACACACACACACACACACACACACACACACAGACAGACACACACAGACACACACACACACACACACACACATTCCATGAACACTGTAATAAACGAAAGCTTCAGTTCTTATCAAACACTAAGAATAAGGTCACAATCATTTCTCCATAGAATAATAATTTCCTATTTACTATTTACTTCCCAGTTGGTAAAGATGTTACCAGTCACCCCACTCGGGTAAAATGTTACCAAATGTCTCCCCAGTCAGTAGATGTGTTACCATATCAGATATAAAGCTGGCGTTCGAATCTCACTTGAAAATTCATGCAAATCATCCACGCTATAATATTCACAATGTCGCGTGAGGTCACACTTTCATTACTCCAGCTGAGATCAACTGCTGCACCGTATTCCTGCAGACGATTAGCCACTCACGATGACACTGGTGTATGTCAGGGTTTCTACCTACCTACCTACCTACGTGTACGTAAATAGAGAGAGAGAGAGAGAGAGAGAGAGAGAGAGAGAGAGAGAGAGAGAGTGTACCCTACATTTTCCCTTGTGAACAACAAGGCCTCACTACCCCCAGTCGTGTACCGGGTCTTGGCCAGCCATAAAAGTGTTGTGTGAGGCAGCTGCCGTCCGCTGGTGGCCTTGTGTATAGACCCCTTTACCCTGCCCAGCCCCGCACCCCGGGCAAGACCATACTACATTATCACACAAATACTCAGGCTGATGGAGGGAGGGAGGGAGGGAGGAGGTGTACCATCAGAGACGCAGCAAGTAAACAAGCTCCTCCTCTCGGGGTGGAGGATGAGGAGGACGCGTCTCACTCACTACCCAGACGTCTGTCTGTCTGGAGGAGAGAACACGACAGAGTTCTGCTCAGGCCCTTAAGACGCTCCTCTTCCCGTCCAGGATCTTCCCCGTACACTGGGTCCAGCTGGCCCTGTGCTTCCCCGTACACTGGGTCCAGCTGGCTCTATGCTTCCCCGTACACTGGGTCCAGCTGGCTCTGTGCTTCCCCGTACACTGGGTCCAGCTGGCCCTGTGCTGGCCGGCCTCTGGCGTGAGCTCCGTCGACGGTGTTGTGTGGCTCCCCGGGGGAGGTTGTGGGTCTGGCTAACTGCACCTTGACGGTGAGGTGAGGACCAGCTGGACCCCGACGTGTGAAGCTGATGATAACATCGCCCTGCTGGAGCTGTAGCATCGTGGGGACATGACGAGACTGTAGGAGCTATAGGGACGTTATAGGATTATAGGAGTTATGTGGACATTACAGGACGACAGGAACTAGGAACTATAGGAAGTAAGGGACTATACCAGGAGTATAGGAAGTATATAGCCCTTGTAGCAACTATAGGGACATGACACACGGTCGGTCAGGTGTGAACGCACGAACACATTTCCAGAATGTAAACTATTTTCATCTAACTTGTGGAATTTGTGTCTTGTGTCTTGTGGCTGGGGAGCAACATTCTCCTGGTGTTTCATCATCATCATCATCATCATTATCATCATCATCCAGTGGACAGGATCAATGGTTATTACCATTACCTCCAGACTCCCACACAGGGGATCGAACCCTCGACACACACACACACAACATCAACATATTGGTCAAGGAAAGTCAGTAATAATTCCTACATGTCTCGAACCTTTACAATGAAAGTTGTTGATCATGTTAACCAAATCAGAATCAAAGTTATGGATTCTGGTTTTGGGTTCTGGTGTATTATTAACCTGCCAATATCCACACCCAGGACTGATCCCCCCCCCCCCCCGTTCCACTCCTCCTCCACCCACCATAAAACACGATTTTATTCTGTGTTTCAAAAGTCACATAAGTTGTCCACTTTTGCCTGAAGTGAACCAACACTTCAGGGGATAATCCTCCAAGCTCCTCTTCCTTCTGTGATACACAGACCACATATTTCTCCTCATATGTACTTCCAACTATATATGTATTTCTGGAGCTGCCCATATCTTATCCAAGGATTCTCTTTCATATCATAATACATATGATATGTAGAGAGTTTCCTCAAGTTCTCTCAGATATGTGAGTAAGATGGACAAACAAACAAACAAAAACAGAGAGAGAGAGAGAGAGAGAGAGAGAGAGAGAGAGAGAGAGAGAGAGAGAGAGAGAGAGAGAGAGCAGTGCAGGTCCAGGTGGCACCAGCTGGTGCTAACATCACACAAGGAACGAGTCTGTTGGAGTTAATTAAAATTCCTGACTGTTAGTGTTGGCAGATGGATGCCAGGGTCCGGGCCAGCTGCCAGGGTCCGGGCCAGCTGGTAAGGACCGGGCCAGCTGGTAAGGACTGGGCCAGCTGCCGGGACGTCAATAAGGACCGACAGGAGAGCAGAATCCGGGGCGGGGAGGGGCGGGGCAGGGTGGGGTGGGGCGGGGCGGGGCGGGGCAACACACCACACGCCTCCCACGCACATGACGAATACAAAATGACCTTAAAGAATCCGTGTCATAAAGATCATAATTACCAAATGGTTACGACGGATCGAGTAATATCGTTAATTGCTTATCACCAACTACCATTAATTACAGTAATTAGAAATGGAGTTTGATGCATCAGGTTGTAGGTCTGGGATTAATTAGTCTCCACATCAGGATAAATGATCCATCTTGTCTCTTACAACCCCCACCCCCCACACTAATGACCTTCATTTGTTAACCCAGGATGATACGTGTACTGCACATGGCGCCTCCTGGGACGGAGAAAAAGATACAAAAATATCTGATTTGAAATATATTTTTCTTTCTCTCCTCTGGTCAGGCTCTCTCTCTCTCTCTCTCTCTCTCTCTCTCTCTCTCTCTCTCTCTCTCTCTCTCTCTCTCTCTCTCTCTCTCACAGAGGCAAGGTGTCGTTCCTGAGGCCCCAGCTTCACCCAGACAGGTCACACACTGGTCTCCACGGCCACTTCCCGGACCCTCCCTCATGGCGGGTCATTCATGCCAACCCACCTGCCAGCCCCCAGTCAGAACCCATTGTGGCACAACCTCGACCTGTAATGACCTCGCCAGACGTCATCCAACGTTACCCTACATCATGACTCAGTGTGACCTAGCGTGACCTAACCTCGACCCAGGGGCATGACGGTGCTATCCAGCAAGACATCATTATCCTCAACATCTTCACCGTCACACACACACACACACACACACACACACATCCTGGATACAGCCAGCCTCATTAACAGTTCTTGGAAATACCTTGATCCAGGATTTCGTCCTCCGGTGAAAAGGCGAGTGATGAAGAGTTTCTTAAAATACCTGTGGTCAATATGACGGGGTTTGGAGGCGTCTTGGGAGGCAGTAGCCCGCTGACGTCCTGCCCTGCGGGTGTGAGGCGCCCCTGGGAGATGGCTAGGTCTGTACCACCACACGACACACCTCAGTACAGGAACGCTACACACACACTGTGGCACCTTACTGGCTCGACCTCAGAATGAGACATAAAATAAACCATGGGACAAGGTAAACCAGAGGCAACACACGAACGTTACAATATTACTTATGTTCAGTTTACATAAAATCCCGCGATCAAGGTAAACTTGGGTTTCCCTGGGCCGTGTTGAGAGAGTGAGGGTGGTGTACCAGGCCATTACCAGCGCCTCAGAAGGTGTGGATGGTTTACTAACATACGTGGCCAAGATCAACATGAGGACGAGTCTCACAGTATTCTTCCCAAGGTTCTGCAGTTTACTGGTTTACATCTAAAGTGGTATCCACTTGCCAAGTTTACAGTTTCAATTATCTGGTCTCCGTAATTTCATTAATAATGTTCATTAAGAAAATTTTAATTAGTGAGCGAGTTAATAGTCAAACTTTGCAAGTTACTGCAGGAATCCCATCCCACAGTCCTTCACGTTCCCTTCCATAAAGTCCTCCCTCTCTCTCGACTATCCCAGGACCTATCCCACAGCAGGACTCCCTCACTATGATCATCCCTGAATAGGACTTCTATCCATCTAGGAGCAGCTGGAGATAGTGAGGACACAGGTGTTTGTCTGTCTGTGTACACTGGCCATCCCTGACGTAAACAAGACACAGTCATGTCCAGCTGAGCAACTTTCCTCCTCTCCAATCTGGTCATTGTCATAAGGTCCCTCAGAGTGCAGGCCGAGCGAGGGGCTGGAAGACCTCGGTGATCAACGTGAGAGAAGAATGTAATGTTATTTCAGTGCGATGTGAATGAGGCTCGTGTGTAACTTGGCCACAAGTTGGAACAGCTTAAGTTGGAAGGTTATCTTCTGTCTGATTGTTGAGCTGGTGTTGGTAGATGAAGTTGGGTCCTAACTTGACGATCCTTTGTTGATGTTTCAGTTCTTCATTTACTATGGGGCAGGTCCCCAGTCTAGACACACACACACACACACACACACACACACACACACACACACACATAGGACCTCCTCACCCACTACCACAGTCCATCTCAACATTACCTTCACTCCACTACATAACATCCATTCATCTCTCATACAATATACTCCACAACGAACGAAAAATATTAAATACAAAAATGTGTATATCTGGGATTCGAACCTTCCATTTTTCAGCTTGCAAGTTTGCCAGTGTGTGGATGAAAGTGTCTGGCCCCCCCAGGGCAAGGGGCCGGGAGATGGAGTCAGAAAGATTTTTCTTCTTCGTCTTGGATGACGTAAGAACTGTCTGGTGCCGGGTAGTGCCATTGTACGGCACAGGGCCTGGCACTGGAGGTAGGGAGAGAGAGAGAGAGAGAGAGAGAGAGAGAGAGAGAGAGAGAGAGAGAGAGAGAGAGAGAGAGAGAGAGAGAGAATCATGTACAAAATATATCATTTCTTTTCCACAAGGATCAAGTCATTTCTTTTCCTTCATCACGTCAGAACATAAACATCATCAGTTGGACATAATGAGTCTTGTCCAAGTCAGAAGGATATATGTCCACACGCTCCCCCTACCTTCCTAACTCCCGCCAAACCTCACACAAACACTTTACCTTTTCCCCAAAGTGAAATATACTTCAAGCTCTCGGTAAATATGATATATTTCAAGCTCTCGGTAAATATGATATAGTTCAAGCTTTCTGTAAATATAATATATCTAAAGCCTTCGGTAAATAAGATATATTCTAAGCTTTCTCTAAACACGACAAGAATTAAGCTGTCTGCAACACAACCTGGATCTATTCCTGAAATAAACACAACCTGGATCTATTCCTGAAATAATCTCACGTTAGATTTCTAACACAATTGACATCATGTGTCAACTGAACAGGTGATGTGCATTTATCTATTCTTAGTAAAGTTTATTGTTATGTAAAGCACCTTTAGTTAATAACATATTAGTTCGTGCTATGTTAATGTGTTTAAGTAAATCCAACAACACACATTAGTCGCTTCATATTCCATAAACAAGAGACACATATCTAAACAGACAAAATAAACAGATAAATAAAAACACCTCAATATTTACCCTGGCGTCATATCTTCGGTCAAATCATCATTTTCCTCTACTAACAAGACAGGTTGGCCTAACACACGTTTTCCTTCACCATGTTAACATATTCACATCTGATCCAACACGAAATTCAACTTTTTCTCCGTCAAAATATATCGGCCACTCGAAGTTGAGAATCCCATTATGTAAGACACGGAAAAGAATTCCTTATATCATATAAATGATTTATAATACTTTTTCTTCTTCTTTGTATATCTTATTATCTAATATAAGATATTTCTGTATAGAATAAGTTCAGATGTATACATGTATTGCTGTTAATAATCAATACTGATTCTCGCTCATTTTATCATCATTCAGTGTAGAGATAAGAGATATCTTTACCATTAATGAGGGACAGAAAGATAAGAGATATCTTTACCATTAATGAGGGACAGAAAGATAAGAGATATCTTTACAATTAATGAGGGACAGAAAGATAAGAGATATCTTTACAATTAATGAGGGTCAGAATTAACTCTTGCATTCAACAGATCAAACCAGCAGATAAACAAACTTCATGACTGCTGAGTCATGAACAACTGGTCATCTGACCTGAGATTACCAGGTCATTCTTGGGGTCAATCCGGATCTCCTGTGTCGTATTATAGAGCCATTACTAAGGTCATAATGTGAAGCATTTCTCTCTATCTCTCTCTCTCTTCCTTCATCATCCATTCTTCCTCCTCCTCCTCTTCCTCTTCCTCCTCCTCACCTTCCTCTTCCTCCTCCTCACCTTCCTCTTCCTCCTCCTCTCCTTCCTCTTCCTCCTCCTCACCTTCCTCTTCCTCCTCCTCACCTTCCTCTTCCTCCTCCTCACCTTCCTCTTCCTCCTCCTCACCTTCCTCTTCCTCCTCCTCTCCTTCCTCTTCCTCCTCCTCACCTTCCTCTTCCTCCTCCTCACCTTCCTCTTCCTCCTCCTCACCTTCCTCTTCCTCCTCCTCTCCTTCCTCTTCCTCCTCCTCTCCTTCCTCTTCCTCCTCCTCACCTTCCTCTTCCTCCTCCTCACCTTCCTCTTCCTCCTCCTCTCCTTCCTCTTCCTCCTCCTCACCTTCCTCTTCCTCCTCCTCACCTTCCTCTTCCTCCTCCTCACCTTCCTCTTCCTCCTCCTCACCTTCCTCTTCCTCCTCCTCACCTTCCTCTTCCTCCTCCTCACCTTCCTCTTCCTCCTCCTCTCCTTCCTCTTCCTCCTCCTCTCCTTCCTCTTCCTCCTCCTCACCTTCCTCTTCCTCCTCCTCACCTTCCTCTTCCTCCTCCTCACCTTCCTCTTCCTCCTCCTCACCTTCCTCTTCCTCCTCCTCACCTTCCTCTTCCTCCTCCTCACCTTCCTCTTCCTCCTCCTCACCTTCCTCTTCCTCCTCCTCACCTTCCTCTTCCTCCTCCTCACCTTCCTCTTCCTCCTCCTCTCCTTCCTCTTCCTCCTCCTCACCTTCCTCTTCCTCCTCCTCACCTTCCTCTTCCTCCTCCTCTCCTTCCTCTTCCTCCTCCTCTCCTTCCTCTTCCTCCTCCTCACCTTCCTCTTCCTCCTCCTCACCTTCCTCTTCCTCCTCCTCACCTTCCTCTTCCTCCTCCTCACCTTCCTCTTCCTCCTCCTCACCTTCCTCTTCCTCCTCCTCACCTTCCTCTTCCTCCTCCTCACCTTCCTCTTCCTCCTCCTCACCTTCCTCTTCCTCCTCCTCACCTTCCTCTTCCTCCTCCTCACCTTCCTCTTCCTCCTCCTCTCCTTCCTCTTCCTCCTCCTCACCTTCCTCTTCCTCCTCCTCTCCTTCCTCTTCCTCCTCCTCACCTTCCTCTTCCTCCTCCTCACCTTCCTCTTCCTCCTCCTCACCTTCCTCTTCCTCCTCCTCACCTTCCTCTTCCTCCTCCTCACCTTCCTCTTCCTCCTCCTCACCTTCCTCTTCCTCCTCCTCACCTTCCTCTTCCTCCTCCTCACCTTCCTCTTCCTCCTCCTCTCCTTCCTCTTCCTCCTCCTCACCTTCCTCTTCCTCCTCCTCACCTTCCTCTTCCTCCTCCTCACCTTCCTCTTCCTCCTCCTCACCTTCCTCTTCCTCCTCCTCACCTTCCTCTTCCTCCTCCTCACCTTCCTCTTCCTCCTCCTCACCTTCCTCTTCCTCCTCCTCACCTTCCTCTTCCTCCTCCTCTCCTTCCTCTTCCTCCTCCTCACCTTCCTCTTCCTCCTCCTCTCCTTCCTCTTCCTCCTCCTCACCTTCCTCTTCCTCCTCCTCTCCTTCCTCTTCCTCCTCCTCTCCTTCCTCTTCCTCCTCCTCTCCTTCCTCTTCCTCCTCCTCACCTTCCTCTTCCTCCTCCTCACCTTCCTCTTCCTCCTCCTCACCTTCCTCTTCCTCCTCCTCTCCTTCCTCTTCCTCCTCCTCTCCTTCCTCCTCCTCTTCCCGTAACAATAAACACGAGCCCTTTTGAGAGCCTGACCTGAACTATTCCAATCTGCAAGATGGCTGGGTTAGCTGGCTGCTCCAGACCCGAAAGTTAGCTCATACAAGAATAGTTGTTGCCGCAGCTAAACATAGCTTAGACGTATTATGCTGCGGTGGTGGTGTGGTGTGGGCGGAGTGGAGGCTGAGTAAGTGTACCTTGTCGGTGTGGGTGTGTGTGTGGGAGGCTAAGGGGGACTGCTGGTCTACATGTGGTGTGGACTGGTCTACATGTGTGGACCTGCTGGTCTACAGTGTGGTGTGGGAGCTGCTGGTCTACAGTGTGGTGTGGGAGCTACAGTGTAGTACTGTAGAATCTAGAGGGTATCAAAACATGTCCTTAACTCACACATCACTACAGCTACTCTGAGAACTGGTTGGATGAGGGACGAAATGAAAATAAAAATGAAAACAAGGAAAACAGTGTCGAGTGAAGATATTTATCAAAATGTTTCGCCCATGGGCTGTAAACACGACTTGGTTTGTTTTGGAAGTTATTTTTCTCGCTTTTGACAGAAGTAATTTCTTCCGTTCTGCTCATGACCGACTTTTACAACCACTGGAAGCAATGGTAATGTTCTCCCACCGCAGCCACTGCTTACACTTCTTGTACATGTGTGTGTGTGTGTGTGTGTAATTAGGAGAGACAGATAATTAACGGAGAGAGCAAATATCTAGTGATTAACTCAGCTTATATACGCTTTTCTATCAATTACTCTTGATCATTAGTAAATCCTCAGCTTAATTAAATATTAATCTTATGAAATAGGAACTTCAACAAGTGAGTGTAACAAGATATCACACAGATGATCCCAGTGTGCTTCACTGACGTATACCTCCCTCCCTCCTTCCTCTAGCCTTGTGTCCACTAGCCACAAGGATAGTAACCTCACGTAGCAAGCCTACTAGCCACGACGCTACTACACTGACGTTGGGAGTAAAGAAGATGTGGCCTACATGTGCAGGGTTCGATGCCCTCCAGCATGTAGGAGAGACATAAGCCTTCAACCATGTGTGCAGGGTTCGATGCCCTCCAGCATGTAGGAGAGACATAAGCCTTCAACTATGTGGGCAGGGTTCGATGCCCTCCAGCATGTAGGACAGACGTAAACCTTCAACCATGTGTGCAGGGTTCGATGCCCTCCAGTATGTAGGAGAGACATCAAGCCTTCAACTATATGTGCAGGGTTCGATGCCCTCCAGCATGTAGGACGGACGTAAACCTTCAACTATGTGTGCAGTATTGTTGGTGTAGCTACAGGAATCATCATAAGGCCTCAGTCAAGCTTTTATTGACACAATTCATCCAAGACATGAATGTTATTCATCATACATCTTGTGGATTGCCTCCTCCACACGTTGGTTAGCACTGACTTGGTTAGTATGGTGGTGGTGGCTGGCAACGACCTGTGTGGTGTTGTGTGGTGGTGTAATGTGGTGTTGGAGGTCACCAATGACCTGTGTGGTGTTGTGTGGTGGTGTAATGTGGTATAGTGGCGGAGATACACCGGTAGCGGACGACCCGACACAATCTGGTGATACACTAGGTGGACGCCAGGCAAATGGCCACAATAAACACCAAGTGACCCTGGCACAACACTGGTTTAATTAAACTCTGACACTAACCTCCCGTGTTGACAACACCAAGAGACCCGGAATATACAGTTTTTCCTTTAGCTTTTGTGTACGTGTGTGTATGTGTGTGTATGTGTGTGTATATATATATATATATATATATATATATATATATATAAGGTTGTGGAGAGATACAGAGAGATATGGTAGAGAGAGGAGAAGCAAGAGTGGACTGGAGATGAAGAACTTTCCTTCGTCATAAGTCCAGTCTGAGATGATGTTTATATGGCATCATAAACTCTTCCTCATAATCCTGGAGACATGAGGCGCCTTGAGTCGTTTCCTCATGTCCCGTCCGGATACCTCAGTCCCGTCCGGATGGCTGAGTACCGTCCGGATGACTGAGCACCGTCCGGATGACTGACATCTTGTCGCATCTTATACGAATCGATACATTTTCACTGTCTTGGTCTTTGATGCTTCAGATGTCCGGATCTTTTTTGTGACGGTAAAGAACAAAGTTTATTTCCTATCTTTTTTCTTTTGTTGCAGAAAAGTTTTTATTTCTATAAGGAAAAAGAGCTCAGGCCTAATTTGCCATCTGAAAAGTTCCATCGCAAGATTTTTTTAAGGATGATAAATTTAAGAACTTTTTTTTTTTTATCATAAAAACACGACGTTCGTTCGTGTATACAAAGGAAGAGAATCTCGACCTTAGCAGGACGTTGTGTGATCATTTGACCAGGACGGTGCAGCCCCCTGGCTGTGATGACCTGGTCTGTGACCTAGGACCCTAGAGGGTCAGGTCAAGAGTTAGGACATCTTGCCCAAGACTTGCACCGTCGTGCTCAAGGGTCGTAAGGTCGTCCTCGAGAGTCGTGCCTTCATGCTTAAGTGTCGTAAGGTCGTGCTCAAGGGTTTCGCTTTCCCATATGTTCCATCAGCTATCTCTGGCACCAGCTGACTCTAGTACCACCTGGATCTGGCACCAGCTGACGACAGAACCAGCTGGTTATGGTGCTAACTGGCTCCGGTACCAGCTGGCCCTCATATCATCCTGGGCGACGGAAGAGCCCGAATTATCTTCAACATTTTCTTTCCCTACTCAACACCCACGTGAAGGTCCCAGGAGACCATCCACCTTCACCCACACACACTCTACAGACGACCAGACATACTGAAACCCTCGTGAGCAGACTTCCTGAACTCCAGCCACATACCACCTCTATAACCTCTAACTTCCATATCAAATATTCCACTACACAAAACCTCTTTAACACGACCAGTCACCATAATCCGAAGTGCTGTAAGTTTACTGGAACCTCTGGGCCATTCCTCAAGGTGCTGGAGGGTACACTGTGTCCCTGTCCACGTTCGCGACACTGTCTGTCGTTGTAGCAAAGATCCTTCCTTCCTCCTTGTTCTCCCCTTCAGCCTCACATCTCAGTAAACAGCCATTTTCCCCCCCGTCCTCGCTATGTTTGGGACGAGCAACACAGACGATACATATTGGCCCAGGTCCCTCCTGAGGCGCTGTGTGGGTGGCACATGCCCTGCGTGTGTGTGTGTGTGTGTGTGTGTGTGTGTATCCCGGGATGACGTAGCGACGCTGAAGTTGTCATGTTGATCGTGATCACAGACAGTGTGGCAGGTTGACTGTGCTGCCGGGACGTGGCTGAGCCAGACTTACTGTGGCAATGTCCACACAGCAGCCGCTGCCCAGGAACACACGCATTTGTCCCCAGCCATGACCAAGTGTACAATTAGGGGTCATAGTAGATGACTGTTACCTTAATGCTCCAGTCTCTACACACACACACACACACACACACACACACACACACACACGCAGGGCAGGTGCCACCCACACACACACACACACACACAAACACAGGTTGGGTATACACATTTCTCGTCATAAAGACATACATATACATTGAATGAGGGTCTTCCGTTATACACATTAGAGTCAGGAAGTAATGGCCGGTTTGCAGAATTTCTCATCCGGATAAGAAACGGTCCGGTCATTACAATGAGTCTCCCAGGTATGTTTACCTGTAAACAATACATTGAGGGTCTCATCTGATGATATATATCCGTACGTGTGTGTTGATGATATATATCCGTACGTGTGTGTTGATGATATATATCCGTACGTGTGTGTTGATGATATATATCCGTACGTGTGTGTTGATGATATGTATCCGTACGTGTGTGTTGATGATATGTATCCGTACGTGTGTGTGTGTGTGTGTGTGTGTGTGTGTGTGTGTGTGTGTGTGTGTGTGTGTGTGTGTGGGAAGTGTACTCAGATCTTCTGGATCATTCTCATGATGACTGTCTCCGTTACCACATTACTGTGTTACTACTAGTAACACCCGTCTTGTGTTACTACCAGTAACACCTGTCTTGTGTTACCACCGGTCACATCCTTGTTGTCTTACTACCAATCACGCTCTCTCTCTCTCTCTCTCTCTCTCTCTCTCTCTCTCTCTCTCTCTCTCTCTCTCTCTCTCTCTCTCTCTCCTTTCTGTCTACCTGGGCATCATCCGTCCACGAGACGGGAGAGAGAGAGAGAGAGAGGCAGCAGCGGGAGACAGTGATCTAAGCGTCTCTTCTTGTCAAGTTTTCATGTCAAGTTCCTCACCTCACCACATAAATCTTACCTTCCAGCTGGTCTCTTACTGACGGTAAGACTCCATTCATGAATAACACAAGTCACGTACCAAACTACACGTAATGTTACAGTGAAATACATAATACTACACGTAATGTTACAGTGAAATACATAATACTACACGTAATGTTACAGTGAAATACATAATACTACACGTAATGTTACAGTGAAATACATAATACTACACGTAATGTTACAGTGAAATACATAATACTACACGTAATGTTACAGTGAAATACATAATACTACACGTAATGTTACAGTGAAATACATAATACTACACGTAATGTTACAGTGAAATACATAATACTACACGTAATGTTACAGTGAAATACATAATACTACACGTAATGTTACAGTGAAATACATAATACTACACGTAACGTTACAGTGAAATACATAATACATAATACGAAGGTAATATAAATATTCCCTCATGAAACCATTTCCTCATTATTCCCCTCCTTTGTGAAACCTTCAGACCAATTCAGACACTTCAGGTAAAACTTTCCTCCTAACTTTTGTACGTCATAACATACCATGAGGCGCCTCACACACTGCCCTCATGTTTCCCTCGTGAACTTTGACTCCTCATAATTAACCCATGAATATGGAAATGTCATCCATTTATTTCCCTCGAGAGTGAGCCAGTGGAAGGCCTCTCGTATCATCTGCAGTCATCACACACTCATGGTAATCTCTCATGACAAATTACGTCCTCAAGTAATCCCTTGCAAAATGAAATCTTAATTACATTAATCCAGGGAAGAATTACCTTTTCTTTTTTTTCTAGCTAGCACTACATTTTTACTGCCGACCTTTTCCCCAGCCACATTTGGTCCGTCGAAACATTGCCTCTACGTCAGAGAAAACGTTGATTACGTTTAAACAGAACACAACGTACCTCAGTACGAAGCCATGACTGCACATGTAACGTAATGTGAGAGAAAATGTTATCAAGGCCATCCAACACAGACGCCATATGAAACATGGCTTCGTCCTCAAGATGGACGAGCCACTTGAGAACAACTCATCATCACTACATTTATTCTTCATCATCATCATCATCACTACATTTATTCATCATCATCATCACTACATTTATTCATCATCATCATCCCTACATTTATTTATCATCATCATCACTACATTCATTCATCATCATCATTCATCATCATCATCATCACAAAACAACCCATCTTAAGCGACACCGTGACGTCACGATCATTATCATTACACACAACAGTGTAAGAAGGAAGGTCAGTTTCAGGTCCTGATCATGACGGTATAACAGAACGTTCCAACGCATTTAACGTTTTTTCTTTACCTTAACAGAATTCACTTTGTCTTTTTCCCCTGGCGTCCAGCCCTTCCTCGGCCGGGTACCAGAGTCCCAGTGGGTCTGCCTGCTCATATCCACGTCCTTTGAAGCGTGTCATAAAAGCCAAGTTTTTCTGTCGCTGAGAACAAGAGCCAAATACAATGAGGGTTTTCCTCTGGTACAATGAAGGTCTGCAAGGCACAATAAGGCCTTCATTCCGGCCAACATTTATATGGAAAACCTTCTCTGTCTTGTGTCTCCACAGGCAGGAGTCGAGAGATCTGAACCCTGCTACTAATTTCTCTCCAACAGGCATAAAACTCAACACAAAAAGAAGTTCCTGAAGGCAAATATATTACATCAAACACACATTTAGATGCCTCTTCCTGGAAAGGTATTCTGGTTCCAGGCGTTTCCAGGAAAGGTCTTTGTTCTTGCTACCATGTAAGTTCTACAGGGACACACGGCTTTATTACGTCTCAACAAACAGTTGTAAGGAGTACAACCTACTCCATAACCATCTTAAATATAAAGAACATCAAGAATATCTTTCTGGACGTTGTAAGGACTACAACCTACTCCACAACCATCTTAAATATAAAGAACATCAAGAATATCTTTCTGGACGTTGTAAGGACTACAACCTACCCTACAACCATCTTAAATATAAAGAACATCAAGAATATCTTTCTGGACGTTGTAAGGAGTACAACCTACCCTACAACCATCTTAAATATAAAGAACATCAAGAATATCTTTCTGGACTTGGGAGTTTTACAGATCACAGGAACGCTAAGGTCTTGTCAGCGCCTTCTAGTCTTATCTGGACGTTAGATGATAAACTTGGTTCTTATCTATATAGTCTGGGGTCACGGGTCACACCCTCGTGGTTCCTCCCTGTTGTTGACCTTCACATTAAGGACAGCCAGAGAACTGGAGGGAAAGTTGCCACGTCGTAAGTCTTTATATGGTTATCTATATTGTATGTTGAGCACGACAGTACGACCCTTGAACACGACGGTACGACCCTTGAGCACGACAATATATAGCCCTTGAGCAGGGGGGCGTATCGTCATGCCCGTAAGCCGTAACGTCGTACTCAGGAGTCGTACTGTCGTACTCAGGGGTCGTACCGTCGTAATCAAAGGTCGTACCGTCGTACTCAGGTGTCGTACCGTCGTAATCAAGGGTCGTACCGTCGTAATCAAGGGTCGTACCGTCGTGTTCAAGGGTCGTACCGTCGTACTCAGGGGTCGTACCGTCGTAATCAAGGGTCGTAGCGTCGTACTCAGGTGTCGTACCGTCGTACTCAAGGGTCGTACCGTCGTACTCAAGGGTCGTACCGTCGTGTTCAAGGGTCGTAGCGTCGTACTCAAGGTTCGTACTGTCGTAATCAAGGGTCGTACCGTCGTACTCAAGGGTCGTACCGTCGCACTCAAATGATTACATAAAGACCAGATGTGACCCACCTCCGTTTACTTCACAGTCTTATAAAAGAAAAATAAGAGTTCCACGACACACGACTTTTATTCATTAATATTTTTTTGTGTTAAAAGTGTCTTTATGAATAGACTAACAGGAAGTAATTAGAGAGGAAAGGGAAAATTAAAAGGAAGAGCATTTCACTCCCAGAAAAAAGTGAATTTAACCCACCTTACTTGTGTTCTGTTTGTTTATGTTGTTGTCCAGATGGCAGTTGAAGCTGTTCTGTTTATTGGTAAACAATAATTGACTCTGGTAGAACCTTCTCTTACTGATAGAACGATTGTTTAATACCTTTACACCCTCCACAATCTACTTTACACCCTCCACAATCTACTTTACACCCTCCACAATCTCACTGTTATTCTGCATTCTGATCTTCGTCATTCACACAGCTCTTCCTAGCGCCTCCCTCCAGTGAACAACCGCTTGGGACGTCTCCATTTGCTGATCCCATTTCACGAAATTGTTCCTCAAACGAAGAACAACTTTCGTTACTCTGATGGTATTAAGTTAACCTGACCCATCCTAATTCTGAACATCAGAATCTTGTAACATTTGCCTCACAATGTTTATGATTATCTTCAAGACGTTTACAATGTTTAACATTACCTAAGATACTCACAATGTTTAACATTATCTTAAAGATACTTACAATGTTTAACATTATCTTAAAGATACTTACAATGTTTAACATTATCTTAAAGATACTTACAATGTTTATCATTATCTTAAAGGCATTTATAATGTTCATAATTATCTTCAAGACACTTACACTTTCTTACATGATGTTACGAGGCGATGTTTACTTCCTACCTGACGTCATCCTGCCATTCCCATACCTCCATTTCCATCTTGCTTTTCCCATTTTCTTTATGCTTCTTATCAAGTAACTTCCTCCTCCATATTTTCCCCATCGTCCCACCATCATCTGGACTTTTTATCTCTGATGAAGATAAACCTCTTGTTGAATCTGTCTATCATAATTCAGGTCACGTGTCTCCTATTATCTATCACAATGCTGGTCATGTGTCTCCCATTATCTATCACAATGCTGGTTACGTGTCTCCCATTATCTATCACAATGCTGGTCATGTGTCTCCCATTATCTATCACAATGCTGGTCATGTGTCTCCCATTATCTATCACAATGCTGGTCATGTGTCTCCTATCATCTATCACAATGCTGGTCATGTGTCTCCCATTATCTATCACAATGCTGGTCATGTGTCTCCCATTATCTATCACAATGCTGGTCATGTGTCTCCCATTATCTATCACAATGCTGGTCATGTGTCTCCCATTATCTATCACAATGCTGGTCATGTGTCTGGGAGTGAGGGAGGAGGTCATCCGTCTGCCATCTTTCCTCCCACATTGGACGTCCCTCCTCCCCTCACACACGCCTGATCCTCCACATTGGACGTCCCTCCTCCCCTCACACACGCCTGATCCTCCACATTGGACGTCCCTCCTCCCCTCACACATGCCTGATCCTCCACATTGGGCGTCCCTCCTCCCCTCACACACGCCTGATCCTCCACATTGGACGTCCCTCCTCCCCTCACACACGCCTGATCCTCAATATGCCAGACTTGTCTCACTCACATCACCTCAGCTTCCCTCCCCCCCAGCGGGTCTTGAGTGCCTCTTGCTCCATCGAGAGCTTTATAGACTTCATCTCGTTGTAGCTACGGGGCTTCTGAGGAGGATAATGGCTTCTTTCCCTCGCTATGTCTAAAGATGGCCCAGGTTTTGCCTCACCAGAGACAGGACTGTCTTGGGCTGAGGTTTGTTGTGTTCTGAAGTTCTACAATATTTACGTCTTCCTTGCTACATATGGCGCCTGTAGGGTTCCTCATCTCGTCATACCAGATGCTGGACGCCTCACACACCAGACCAGCCAGCCAGCTGGCATGACCATCACCCAGCTGGGGAATCTTATCCATTATTCATAAGTAAAAGGCCAGTGAACCTTTGTCCTCAGAACAGTGGTCAAGGATTATTAATGAGGCTTTATACTGGACGACCTCGCTCGCCAGCAGTAAGAGCCAAGACTGTCATGTTTCCTTTGATCCCGAGTCTTTGTAACACAGGCAAGGCCAGGCAGCTGCTGCATGTCACGGTGTGACAAGATAGTAACAAGGCCAGAAAGCTGTCGTGTGTCGAGGCGTGACAAGATGGTAACAGATGCATGCGAAGGTGTAACAAGATAGCATTATCTTTTGTAACATGTGACGTGAATTATAACAACGTGGCAATATTTCTGACCAAACCCTTCAACGTGATGGAGAATATGTATTCAAGTGACAGTCGTTCATAACAATATCTCATATCAAGTATAACACAAAACCTAAACTTGACAGCCAAGTGAATCATTTCAACAAATGTACGTACGTTGTTGGCTTTACTGGGAATCATCAGGTAAAAGTTACAAAGCTGGAATCAATACCAAAACGTCGGATATAAATACATTTAATGTGTTCAGAGAACACGAGGTCATGACTTTGTACAACCAAACCAGGAACTGCCAGTCTCGACCTCCAGATATAGTTAATGTGTTCAGAGAACACGAGGTCATGACTTTGTACAACCAAACCAGGAACTGCCAGTCTCGACCTCCAGATATAGTTAATATTATACATTGGATTCCCCTGACAACATACATTTTCTCTACAGTATAAAAAAAACTGGAATCTATAACAACACTACAACTCAGTGTTGTTGTTGTTGTTGTTGTTGTTGTTGTTGTTGGCTCCCCCAGCACCTAACATCCTCAGCAAATCTGTACCAGTCAGTCTAACTTTGTGGTGAGCACGTCAGGTCACACACACACACACACACACACACACACACACACACACACACACACACACACACACAGCAACACTTGTAAGCCACACACACACAAGTTGAGTTGACAAGTTTTCTTGTTTCATGTTTGGCCATATGTGTTACCAACACAACCTGGGGACAACTGTCACAGTGGCAGTGGACACGAACACACACACACACACACACACACACACACACACACACACACACACACACACACACACACTAGTAACACAAACAGAACAGGGAAGATGGAAAGATCCTATAGTTATACTTCACCTGTTTCCATGAATTCACTCTCCAACCCACTCCTCCACCACTCTTCCACACGTTCCTCCACTTGCATGCATGCATCTTGCTCTCCCACACCCATCCACACACACACAGTTTATCATCCTCTCACTGTCTCATATCCTCCTACATGCACTTTTACCATCTGTCCACACCCTCGTCCACACTTCTTCACTATCCCCAACTCTTTTACAACCGTTCTGATAGTCTTCCATCCTCCCCCTACACACTATTTCTACCCCTTTCGAACGAGCGCTCTCTTACTTTCCCATACAGTCCAACACAATTTCCAACACTCTATCACACTCAGCCATACACATCTCCCCTTCCCTCGCAGGCAAAATGAAAAAAAATGGTGCACCTTGATAACTCCCATCTCTCTCTCTCTCTCTCTCTCTCTCTCTCTCTCTCTCTCTCTCTCTCTCTCTATCTATCTATCTATCTATCTATCTATATATATATATATATATATATATATATATATATATATATATATATATGATTTACTGTCGATAGCCACATGGAAATCTCGAACGAAACCTGTCTTTATTTTCCCTATCTTCAGCATCGTATTCTAAACAAAAGAAAACAGCTCTCGTACCTACAGTATTGTACCACTTCCTCTGTTATGAAAATATGGACAAAAAAAGCCTGTAATTCTCTCGTGCGGCCAGTGGGAGGGGGAGAGGGTGTTGGGGAGGGAGAGGAGGGGATGGTGGTGGAGGTGGAGAGGGAGAGTTGACCGTGCCGAACCTCTCGGATCTACAGATATAAAAAGGTTTCACAGAATAGAAAAAAAAAAAAAAAACTTCTATGAAAGCCGATAGCTTTGTTAAGCGGCTTTCCGGCCAGCCAGTCTCTCTGAAGGCGAAATATCTCGGGGAACAAAGTCAATGAACTGCTTCGAAGCGAAGGGTCGAAGCGATTCGAGATAAAAAAAAAAACCATTTTCGTATTGTCGTCCCTCCTGTATTGTTATGGTGCCGGACCAAGACGGAAGGAAGGTGACATCAACCACTGACGAACATCTGGATATATAGATCACCACACAAGGTCATGTCCCATCTTGACCAACACATAACCCTTCACTAAGCCTCATCACATGATTCGAACACGACGAAATTTTCCCCCGTCAGTGCTTCGTGTCCTCGTCCGAACACTGTAGCAATATGGTTTCACACCGTTCGTGTGAGATGAACTTTATTGTTTTCTATTCATTCACTTTCTGCCGTTCGTGAGGTCTCTTTCAACATCCAGTATAACACTGAACATCCCTTATATTGTACGAAGGGAGAAATGTTGAACTTTACACAAGGGTTTTCAAACCTTTCTGACATATATAAAAAAATATCACTTTTTGTTTTACCATGAGTAAATGTCCAGTGGACATAAGAGTGTCAAGCCACATGTAAACATACGGGCGGCAAACGCAATACTTTACACTGGATACTGAACCGTTATTTCGCCAGATATTTCAATAATAAAAGACTTTGTTCATTCAATGTAAAAGACAAAACATCTGTTTTCCATTATAACTCAATCTTAAAAATCATTGATCGTTCCCTCGTATTCCCTGATTATAATATTGGTTTTCCAGTCAAATTCAAACGAAGAAAAAATTACGAACTTTTCTTTTTTAGTTGTTAGACTTTTTTTTAAAGTCAGACTGGACAGTCTGTTGACAAGTTGACTGAATCTTGCTTTCTAGACCTTCAGTCACCAGGACCTGGACCTTCAGTTACCTGGACCTGGACCTTTAGTCACCAGAACCTGGACCTTCAGTCACCAGGACCTGGACCTTCAGTCACCAGGACCTGGACCTTCAGTTACCTGGACCTGGACCTTCAGTCACCAGGACCTGGACCTTCAGTCACCTGGACCTGGACCTTCAGTCATCACTGGAGGCCTGTGTTATGGTCTCCTGTTAACAGTAAGCCACTATCAATCTGTTATCTGTTATCAGTCCTCTATCTATCATATCAAAAACGGTACTTTTATAAAATATTTAACGAGACAAATCAATTTCGTAACTAAATTGAAAAAAAATTCAGATAAAACTAGAGGAGTAATTAACTAGAAGAGTAATTAACTAGAAGAGTAATTAGCAGGTCTGCAAATGTAAATTAATTTCATGGTAAAATCTTCCTTTCATCTACTGACAGACGACAAACTCAATTCTCAGTTGAATCCGTGTGCTTGAAGCAGCTCTTTCTTAGTACCTGTCTTGTGGGGGAGCCTGGGGTGTTGTGGAGGTGGCTGGGGGAACCTGGGGTGTTGTGGTGGTGGCTGGGGGAGCCTGGGGTGTTGTGGTGGTGGCTGGGGGAGCCTGGGGTATTACTGTAGTGGCTGGGGGAGCCTGGGGTGTTGTAGTTATGACTGGACGGGAACCACAACAGCCGGGGTCGACTGTGGCAGGAGCGGGGGAACAACACCAAGTGAGATCATCACCACCAACCAGGACCCACCACCAACAAGGGCCCCACCACCAGCCAGGACCCCACCACCAGCCAGGACCCCACCACCAGCCAGGACCCACCACCAGCCAGGACCCACCACCAGCCAGGACCCACCACCAGCCACCATCACCACCACCACCATCACGACCTTGTGTTTACGACGCACCTCAACTTCAGTGACCACGGGCGACGCACACAGGGCTCCCTCCCTCCCTCCATCCCAACCCTGGCCATCACGCTTGATGGTCGCCTTATGACGCACCTGACCAGGCAAAGACGCAGCTCTGAACCAAAGCGTCAACTGACGCACGAACACGACCACTGTCCCTCACTCTGACCCACGCACGAACACGACCATAACAAAAAAAGGTGATGACAAGCGTTATGCAAATGAGAATTAAGATGACGTTACCTGGAAAAAATATGTATATATATCTCGTGGGAAATCTAGCGTTGTTAGAGGCCGTCACTTGTTGACCTGCTGGCGGGAGGCCAGACTCCCTCCTGACTGGTGGTGAGAGAGAGAGAGAGAGAGAGAGAGAGAGAGAGAGAGAGAGAGAGAGAGAGAGAGAGAGAGAGAGAGAGAGAGAGAATACTGTACTGGTCATGTCAGTCACTTATCTATCGTCGTTATATGTTTATTTATCGTCCAGTCATATATACCTATCTATCGTCCAGTTATATATTCATCGATCGTCCAGTTATGTATCTATGTATTGTCCAGATAAAGAGTAAATTAGTAAAGAAAACAGCTTCCAGTATCCACTATCATCCAACGTCTCCGTCTTATAATAATAATAATAATAATAATAATAATAATAATAATAATGATAATTATAATAATAATAATAATAATAATAATAATAATAATAATAATAACAATGATAATAATAATAATAATAATAATAATAATAATAATAATAATAATAATGATAATGATAAAAATAATTCCAGACCAAATGTATTGCCACTAATTACCATCAAGATATTAATGACACATCACAGAGTGAGATGAGCACATGAAATTAGCATAAAGGGCAATTAAATTACAGTCTGCGACGCTCATTTGCATATGAATGTTTGCTCATCAAACAATTGTTCATTACATATAAACATCACAGAGACAAGAGATAACTGCTGGTTAAATACAGTAAAGACTTCATGTTTAATTCCTCGTTATCATTCTAAAAGTAACATTATGACTGACATGGAATATGTAAAATTGGTCTTTATACGAGATGGCAGGAAGGACCATTATCTACCTGAACTACTCAATGTATCGATCCACATAGCATTAATTCTTATATAGTATTAATATCAGACTTTTACTTTATTTCTTACATTAGATTAACCAAATTTTATCTAATGTTCCCCCTTAATTCTGAGGGTCCAACGATACCATGTTCTATACACACTGAGTCCACTTGATCATTGTTGTGCTCTGGGAATGGCATCTTCCATGTCTAGTTGCCACATACGGCAAACCGTGATTTCTCCATATGATTCGCTCTATCTATAAAGGACACACATGGCAATGTACACCTTATAGACATACATGTGTGTTATAGTGTCATTTGCATGTACGAGACTCACTGACGTTTACCAAAGACGACGCGAAAACTTAAGAGAACATCTGACGACATGTGCTTTCAAGCCCGCGTCTGCTTCCTTCCTCCCACACCTCAACTCGCGGACTGTTTCCGCACCATGTTATTGCTGTTCACCTGCCACCTCCACTCTGTTCCCCCTTCACACGCAGCTGCAACAGCAGCAGCAGCTGTTGCGTCATCTGTTGTAGAAGTGGCAACACCTATTTTCTCCAATCATTTTCCTCGACAGGAGTGTTGTCGAACGCTGAGGTCACTGCCTGTTAACGGCAGGTGTCCAGAGGTCACATTTAACCTGTCCGACCTCTGAGTCAGGATTGATCAGGGTCATGGGTCATGCTACACACACACACACACACACACACACACACACACACACACACATATACACATACATACACACACACACACACACACACACACACACACACACACACACACACACAAGGTACTTCCACTCTAATCAAGGAATCATACTGTCAGTTAGTGACCCCTGACCCCTGGTCATGCATGTGTACCCCCCCCCTCCCCACCTCTCTCCCTTGACTAGGTGAGGGGAGAGAGAGGGGTGGATGGAGGGGATGGGGGTGGGGGTGTCAGACACCCTGAATAAGGCGCAGCGTCCAGCCTAAAAATATAATCATACGAGGTCAGGTCAGGAGAAGAAGCGTGACAGATGGTAATGATCCCTATTATATCTCCCTCCTCCATCCCCCCCACCAAGCCTTTCATATCAGCTGTGATCAAGGGAGAAAGGGTTTTACACTCACCCACCTTGTACTGAGTAACCTGGAGGCAGCCAGGTGAGTCTCTGTCGGCTCCACAATCCCACCAGGTGAGTCTGTGGTGCCCCTAACAGCTCCACAACCCCACCAGGTGGGTCTGTGGTGCCCCTAACAGCTCCACAACCCCAAGAACATCCTAGGTCATGACACGACACGTGGGTCACAACTCTCCGTGGAACTATTGTGTCGTTTTGTGTTCCATTCAACCCATTCTGTCGTTCCAGGTCCTACCAAATTCCCCCATGGCAACACATGGTGTTGTACATCACAACACAACAACACTACAACCTACCATGGCAACACATGGTGTTGTACATCACAACACAACAGCACTACAACCTACCATGGCAACACATGGTGTTGTACATCACAACACAACAACACTACAACCTCAGCAACACAGGCATGTCACTTAACCTCCACACCACAAAACATATACATCTTCCCCTTCATCATGAAACCATTTAAACATAATTATAACCAGAAAATACGAGAAGATCGTATCAGTATATAATGGACCATCCAATATTGTTTACAAGGGCAATTTTCTGTATTATGATAATATCTCTAAGATATAGAGCCACCTAATGCAAAGTAAACACTGGCAATTTCTCTAATAAGTGTCAGTGGTTAAGATGAAAAATGTATCTGCAAGATTAAGCATCAACCATTAATCTAGGTCAGTAAGAGTGACCTCAAATTGTACTAATGGTCGTTGTTATCCCTGGAATTAGAGAGGAGAGTCATTGCGGATAAACACCAGAACTGGTGACCACCAGAAGGAGTGACCTGGTCATGTATCATTAGGGTGTAGTTATGACGGGGGCGTGGAGTGATGTGCTGGACCTACGTTGTTGACAAGATGGGGAGAGAGAGAGAGAGAGAGAGAGAGAGAGAGAGAGAGAGAGAGAGAGAGAGAGAGAGAGAGAGAGAGAGAGTTAGCTCTAATGACCATCGTAACCAAAGCTTATCATCATGTCACCACAATATTCTCAGTGATGAACGTCACATATCCGGGGATGGGCCTGGCTTTTCTTCCCCAGCGGTGTTGTTGATGGTCCTCTGATGTCTTCACTCAGTGTGGCACGTGTTCATGGTCCTCTGATGTCTTCACTCAGTGTGGCACGTGTTCATGGTCCTCTGATGTCTTCACTCAGTGTGGCACGTGTTCATGGTCCTCTGATGTCTTCACTCAGTGTGGCACGTGTTCATGGTCCTCTGATGTCTTCACTCAGTGTGTTCATTACCGCGAACCTAATTTGTTTCAGTCTCATCGTTCTTTCACCAACAAATATGTAAACAGACTGCGTAATGAGGCATCATTTCCTGGATTAAAATTACTCTGGGAGTGTCATTAACGTTCTCACTAATGGGAGAAATATCATCATAATATCTAAAAGCGAAAAACAATCATAATTCTTGTTTCGTCCAAAACGCTGTCATCATTAAGTGTTAATTACCCATATAAATGATTCCTAAATGGGCATTTAATGGACCAAGTCATATACGGAGGATATAACTGGCCGAGATGGTGGTTAGAGAAGGTAATTAGGACCACGGCAGTTAAGATCAGCCTTGATGTAATTCCTGCGATGATCAACTTGATTCTGAGGTTGTTCGCGTATCTCTGACGGCCAAACACAACACCGTGGATCTTCTAATTCTATTTCTAAATGTAATTTGAGATATGGCAGTGGTGGACGTGACCACAACGAGAACCAGGGGTAGTGATCACGTCGCCTATTACCGTAGTGGTTATCTGGGCGTCTGAAGGAATGGTAGGGTTGAGTGGTCTGAAGGAATGGTAGGGTTGAGTGGTCTGGGGGAATGGTAGGGTTGAGTGGTCTGGAGGAATGGTAGGGTTGAGTGGTCTGAAGGAATGGTAGGGTTGAGTGGTCTGGAGGAATGGTAGGGTTGAGTGGTCTGGAGGAATGGTAGGGTTGAGTGGTCTGGAGGAATGGTAGGGTTGAGTGGTCTGGAGGAATGGTAGGGTTGAGTGGTATGGAGGAATGGTGTAGCTTCCTCACAATCGTCTTCCAATATGATTGACCCAATCTTCTGATCATCTCCCTCGTCGCTCACACAATCGTTCCAATCCTCATCTATAATTTCTCACTCGCCTAACTTAACTATTCTCAGTCATTCGGTTATATTTCGAAAGCCCCGTTATATTTCCTCTGGTATTCAAGGACTTGTATACCCATTTCAACCTCACACTTAGTACCTCACGACGTGGCCAGACCAACTCCATCTCTAAGTCCCTCACCTCAAATCACACTTGCCACATTCCTCTTTTGTTTATCGAAGCGTCACCTAACCCCATAACTGAATAAATCGATGTGTTTTTGTTTTTTGATGTTTTGTGTATGATCACTTGAGTATGACATCACGTACGTGAGTTATTACTTCGTGTGAAAGTGAAGGTCTAAATTTATACAGTGTAGAGCCAGGCCTCAGCTAAGACTTAAAATGGAAGGATAAACAACCTAACAAGGTCAATTATCCCGTCAACAAGTAATTACAACAACGGCCCACAGATGGAGCCGCTGTTATACCACGAGGGTTTTTATGTTGTTGTTTGTTTCTTGTTGTTGTTGTTGTTGTTGTGTTTACAACGTACCATGTCAACACTCAAATCCTTGAGGGGATCTTTTCACAGAATGTTTATACTTTTCACGTGCTCCGCAGATCTATCAATATATATATATATATATATATATATATATATATATATATATATATATATATATATATATATATATATATATATATATATCTGTGTGTGTGTGTGTGTGTGTGTGTATCTACTGGGCTGAAAGGAGTAACAGCGACGCCTAGTATATCTCTGCCCTAGAGACGTCGTCCACCTTACCCTGCCTCGGCGTGGAGCGCATCCTGGATGCCGCGGGTGCCGCATGTCTTAATGGGGTCTGATGGTGAGGCTACTGTCAACAGAAATACGTTTGTGTCTCAGACAGACAGACATAAAGACAGACATCAATGTCCACGTCGCTTACAGACAGAGAAACAGACACAAACCCAGACACACAGACAGAAACAACACACACACACACACACACACACACACACACACACACACACACACACACGTACGTACGTACAGTCTACTGCAGTAATGAGGGCCAGTTCATGACTCCTCATGTTCCCTCATCATTTCGTGTGAGTCTGACACATTTTCAGGAGACAACTGAAGCTTTTGTGGCTGACCAGAACTACTTTATAATGTGGCAGAGTCGCGTCCTGTGATAATGTCGTGTTCCATATTGCTCTCGTCCGCGCCTTCCCAAACCTGACTCATTTATATCCTTAATCTGAGTCCAGGAAACCTTACATATGTCTCATGATTACATGGGTCTTCCACAGCAGCGGAGGACGAGGAGATCCACGTTAACTTGTACATATAATATTACATATATATATATATATATATATATATATTCCCTGGGGATAGGGGAGAAAGAATACTTCCCACGTATTCCCTGCGTGTCGTAGAAGGCGACTAAAAGGGAAGGGAGCGGGGGGCTGGAAATCCTCCCCTCTCGTTTTTTTTTTTTTCCAAAAGAAGGAACAGAGGAGAGGTCCAGGTGAGGATATTCCCTCAAAGGCCCAGTCCTCTGTTCTTAACGCTACCTCGCTATTGCGGGAAATAGCGAATAGTATGAAAAAAAAAAAAAAAAAAAAAAAAAAAAAATATATATATATATATATATATATATATATATATATATATATATATATATATATATATATATATATATATATATATATATATATATCATAAGAATAATATGATGTTAAACTATGTCTGTATGAATTGTTAATTATACTATCATTGTGGGAGGAGAAGAACATTGGAGTGCATATGTTATATAAACCCTATATCATATAACAAAGTGATCAGCAATATAGAACACGGGGTGAACAACACCTGCCGACCGAACACGTGATTAATGTGAAGATCATGATAAACAGCAACATGTTTATTGCTTAGGGGGGTTTCGAGAGGGTCGTCCTGGCGCTACAACCTCAAAGGAATTTCCACCGTAATTGACTGGTACGTATAACTTCTTCTGCAGTGGGGGGCCAATCATCGCACCCACTGAAGGTGTGACGGACGGAAAATCCAGGGGAGCTTAGTTAGTGCCTCCCTGGTGAGGGGAGGTTAGTTAGTACCTCCCTGGTGAGGGGAGCTTAGTTAGTGCCTCCCTGGTGAGGGGAGCTTAGTTAGTGCCTCCCTGGTGAGGGGAGCTTAGTTAGTGCCTCCCTGGTGAGGGGAGGTTAGTTACTGCCTCCCTGGTGAGGGGAGGTTAGTTACTGCCTCCCTGGTGAGGGGAGGTTAGTTACTGCCTCCCTGGTGGGGAGGTTAGTTAGAGTCTCCCTGGTGGGGAGCTGGGAACCTGGTCTGGACAGGTATGTTGGACCACTCATTACATGTGGGGAGGGGAGAGGAGAAGGAGGGGCGATAGATGGACGAGTCACTCGATAGATACTGGGAGAGGAACTAAGGGGGAGAAATATAGAGAGACAGATACGTACATAGATAGATAGATAGGTAGATAGATAGACAGAATACGTGTCTACATATGAATGATACGAGAGGCAATGTATTACATAAGTCTTAGCTTAGCATTATGAACTTCATCATTCATAAATGATGAATATTTACATTTTACACCCAAAAAGAAAACGGAGCTACGAGTGGCCCACGTATACAGAATATAGTGTATAAAATACTATGTTGTTGTAGCCCAGAGCTGTCCTACCAGGGGGCCATCACAGCTGTACCTGACCATCTCTTGCAGACAATCATAGTTAAATGGAACCCTGGGAAACATAACGGCCAGGACAACGCTATCTACACCGAAAAAAAAAATATATATATATGGTTTTCTACAGTGGAGTCGACGGCAGGAAACCCCGGATTGGAGAAGTGAACTTTCGAACTCGTTCAACCAAAGTTCGGGCACAACCATTTTGTGCCACAAGATCCCAGCGGAGAGTGAGTGTTCTGCTGTACACTGGCCTTCACGAACGACAGGTCGTCTATACGTGACGGTATGAAGATCCTGTACACACACACACACACACACACAGAGGAAGCAGTGTAGGACCCATGAGTCACAGGGACTCCAGGTCAGGTCCTGGAGGTGACATGACCCAGGATGGACCAAGACCCTCCTGGAGAGATCCTTCTCATGTTGACGGTAAGACAAACGCTAAATCGAAACTCCTGCAAAACTTCTTCCCTCCCACACAACACAGTGTTCCATTCTCAATGTTCAGTGTGGCTTTTGAGTGTCAGACGTGAGGCAGGTATTTCACATGTTTTCCATGTGTGAGGAACCACCTCATGTGTGAGGGAGCATCTCATGTGTGAGGGACATGAGTGTGTGAGGAGGAGGAGGAGGAGGAGGTCAGCAGTGGAGTGGTACAACACACACACACACACGCCTGCACCAGCCCACACTACACCCAGCCTCCCTCACCTGCCTCACTGGACGCTGGGTAGAAGACCTCACCCTGGGGTGTGTGGTCCGTGTTGGCCGTGTGCCTGACCCGTGTTGGCCGTGTGCCTGACCCGTGTTGGCCTTATCTTTACTGCCAGTCAGGGCCAGTTTACGTGCGGCAATAACCAGCGTTTGGACAACACTTACAACAGTACTGAAGCGTCGGCCAAAGAGCGAGGTTGTGTGTTTACATCATCCATCACGTTTTATGATGGTCTTACTTGAGGAGGAAGACCCTCCTACTACATCCCTTACTTAAACCCCTTAAACCTCTCTCTCTCTCTCTCTCTCTCTCTCTCTCTCTCTCTCTCTCTCTCTCTCTCTCTCTCTCTCTCTCGTGTGTCCCCCAGGGGCATCGCCAGGCGCAACAGTTGGGCACAAGAGAAGAGACATAAACCCGATGCGGCCAGATTTATGTCCGAAGTTCTGGCTGTTGTGGTTGTGACGCCGGTTGTGACCCATGTTGTGGACGAAAAGAATCACGTGAAAAATGTTATGACAGAAACTACTTCAGCGTCACACACACACACACACACACACACACACACACACACACACACATCTGTGGCCAGAGGCTAGCGCTACCCTCCTGTGGTATTGAACGGCGAGAAATGATAAGAAGAGATATATTCTTATCAGTAAAAAGTAATTCATATGTATAAATCTTGAAGAGTCTTTATGCCTCTGGGTACAATTCTTTTCTTAAAAGATTTTCCGATGTAAAAAACATGTTTTGAATTCACAAGGATCTTTTTACTATCGTGTGTGTGTGTGTGTGTGTGTGTGTGTGTGTGTGTGTGTGTGCGCGGAACAAGACTACTATAAAACCTCAAGTTTAAAAAAACTTTTTTTTTTTTTTACACGCGTTAATTATGGCTTGAATAACTATGTCTTTCCGTTCTAATTCTCTTGTTAACAAATATGACCGAGAATCGTATCGTGCGCAACGCTTTTCTCGCTCTTACTATTATTCGTGCAATCTGGCATGAATTATTACATATGTGTTCACATATTACTTCTATCCTCCAGTTATATATAAATGGCTGTAATTGCCTCTGGATCGACCATTTATATACCTCCCCGCCTGACCAAATTATCAGATTTCCATTAACAGCCTCTCTTAATTACCTTTCTATCCGGACTCGTTCACTCCAATTGCATGCACAAGATATTTTTCCCCCCCTCACATTGCAATATGCAGAGCAGCAACATTCTTGTTGCAAGTTCAGGGGAACGATCGTTGTGTTGAGGCAAGACATTCAAGTCCACACTTACCCCCTCCTGTCTTTGCTGTACTCCACCATAACTTGCTCATTAGGGTTCAATCTCTTTGCTATATTTCTATAACTTATATAGACACAGTTTCTCATCACCTTCTCCCATCATGATGGTCTAGGTCCACACAAATCATGAAGGATGTCATGAGGTTCGAAGCTTACAATGTCTAGGCTCACTCACCCCTCACAGGTAGTGAACATGGTGTACACGTGTTGATGCCATGATTTTCATGATTATAGACAGATGATGCTGTAGTGGTGATGGTGGCTGTATGTGTGTGTGTGGGGGGGCAAAGTTCATCTTCAGCGACACCTAAAACTGAGAAGTTGATGATCGAGGCCAATTAATCTAGATATATTTTTTTCCATAGATCTGAAGGTTATATATTATTCCACTGCGATGTATAGAGATGAAGGGAGACACTCGACCCAAGGTTGACCCAGAATGTTTTATCAGGTCACCACAAGTGACTGTTTCCCCTGACGACCTTCCTAGTTCAGGTACGACTCCCTCAGGTCGTGAACAAGGGCCTCTTGCCTCTCACCACCACCACCGACGACCCCGTGCAGGTCGTGGCTCAGGCTCCTTCCTCTCACCACCACCACCACGACCCCGTGCAGGTCGTGGCTCAGGCTCCTCCCTCTCACCACCACCACGACGACCCCGTGCAGGTCGTGGCTCAGGCTCCTCCCTCTCACCACCACCACGACGACCCCGTGCAGGTCGTGGCTCAGGTTCCTGCCCCTCACCACCACGACGACCCCGTGCAGGTCGTGGCTCAGGCTCCTGCCTCTCACCACGACCCACCTGGTGGTCCCCCCACCCCCACACCACACCAGGACCTGGGGGTCTCCAGGCGTCGTCACAACACAATGGACCAAACATTGTAAAAATTATTCTGTGAAAAATGTGTTGATGTCTCCTTGTATTACCTCCCGTGTGTGTGTGTGTGTGTGTGTGTGTGTGTGTGTGTGTGTGTGCTATTTTTCCTCGTGTTTTTGGACGTCATTTTGATCAGTGGTGGTGAGGCGAGGTATTCATTACTCTCATGTTGTCACTATTTTTCCTCGTGTTTTTGGACGTCATTTTGATCAGTGGTGGTGAGGCGAGGTATTCATTACTCTCATGTTGTCACCTCCTCCTCCTCCTCCTCCTCCTCCTCCCGTCCTCCAGGTTTCTTGCACTTTTCTTGTTGTCTTTGTTTGTCTCTTTGTGTGGTTGTCATCCATGGCATTGTCCAACCCTTCCCTTACACAAGCCACCTTCTCTCATCTTACTTTTAATCTTGAAAGCCTGTGGTAACATTATATGTGTGTGTATATATATTCCAAATACTATGTAGCTACAATGGTTTTCAATATTCATTGTGTCCAAATATCGTAAGTACAAATATCTTACAAGGTAACTCATCAGGTAATGGAGCGATCTCTTAAAGTCTTAATAAAACATATAATAATGTCTAATATGCAAAACATTTTATCCAGCTCACGACACACACACACACGCACACCTAATTCTTTGGCATCATTAAACCTGACCAAAGAAGTTCCTGACGCATTACAACCTCAGTCAACTGTTTGTTGTCTAGTCTGATGTTGGAGTTAAAGACGCCATGATTACTTCCTGACCTGACCAGGTCATGACCCCAGGCTGCTACCTGCAGGTGATGACCGACCACATAATGACATCATTATTATGGAATTATAAAGATGAAGCAAATGATTCTGAAGATGTTTATAAAAACGAGGTTATCACATGGCACGTGTGGCTACTTCTACCATCTGATGCTGGGGTCTGGTCACCCCCTACCCCCCCCCCCTTACTTGACCTGTCTTCCCAGTGTTGACCTTGTGTCAGGTCCAATATCTTTCTCTCACGTCAGTAGTGAAGGTAGGTCAACATAATGTACAGACGTCAGCCATCAGCGACGCCCGTCAAGAAACATGGACGAACCGTTTTGAAAACTACACAGTGAACATTGTAATGAAACTACTATTATGTATGGGTACTGGGAGACTCTCTCTCTCTCTCTCTCTCTCTCTCTCTCTCTCTCTCTCTCTCTCTCTCTCTCTCTCTCTCTCTCCTGCTGACCACACTCTCCCTCCTCCTCACCAGCTCAATATCCGATGGCAGGTACTGGAGGTCATATCTCCCAGTAGTAGTGTATATACATACATTATGTATATATATATATATATATATATATATATATATATATATATATATATATATATATATATATATATAAAGTAACTTGGTCTAGCCACACTGGTTATTACAACATCACTTGCAGGGAGCGAGGTAGGAAATGCTCAATTTATCATTTGGTTATAAGCCATCATTCACTGATGACTGGGTTGTAAAGGGTTGTAATTAATTGTGTTAAGAGCCGGATATAACCTGAGAGATTGGATCAAGTTAGAGGAGAATATTGTGTTAACGTTATATTGTGTTGAGGTTAATATATCTCAGGATCTGTGTCTGTGTGGTCGTCTGTTGAACACCAGGGATCTGTGTCTGTGTCTGTGTGGTCGTCTGCTGAACACCAGGGATCTGTGTCTGTGTCTGTGGTCGTCTGTTGAACCTTAGTCTGGCTGTGTCCCTGTGTCTGTGTGGGAGGCTGTTGAACACCAGGGATCTGTGTCTGTGTGGTCGTCTGCTGAACACCAGGGATCTGTGTCTGTGTCCGTGTGGTCGTCTGCTGAACACCAGGGATCTGTGTCTGTGTGGTCGTCTGTTGAACACCAGGGATCTGTGTCTGTGTGGTCGTCTGCTGAACACCAGGGATCTGTGTCTGTGTGGTCGTCTGTTGAACACCAGGGATCTGTGTCTGTGTGGTCGTCTATTGAACCGTAGACTTACTGTGTCCCTGTGTCTGTGTGGTGGCTGCTCGCCAGAGCTGTGCGGTGGTGGTTTCTGTTCCACAAGCTGTCTGTTCAAGGTGTGAGTGGTGGTTTCTGTTGCCCAGACTGGCTGCTGCTCCTGGCTTGATGACGACCTTAAAGCTGGCTACTTCCCTCCCCTCTCTCTGGCAGCCACCGCACCTCCCAACACTGGTCGAATCTGGTCTGTCCCCAGCTGCTGACCTCGACCCTGGCTGACCTGGTCTGTCCCCAGCTGCTGACCTCGACCCTGGCTGACCCTGGCTGACCTGGTCTGTCCCCAGCTGCTGACCTCGACCCTGGCTGACCCTGGCTGACCTGGTCTGTCCCCAGCTGCTGACCTCGACCCTGGCTGACCTGGTCTGTCCCCAGCTGCTGACCTCGACCCTGGCTGACCCTGGCTGACCTGGTCTGTCCCCAGCTGCTGACCTCCCAGGCCGGGATAATTAGAACGTACGATATTAACCAAATAATCAACAGATGATTACTCGAGGGAAGGGGGGGGGGGATCACAAAGTAAACACCGTCTCTAGTTAACCCACCATCATCTCTCTC
>NC_092266.1:30598256-30643256 GCF_036320965.1 Panulirus ornatus
CATTACCTACCCACACCCCCCCAGTGATGGTGGTGGGGGGGTAGCGTCAACAGAGGTTCCTCACTGTTCGAAGGTCATATGACCTTCCCACCAGGGATTGGCACGAACAGAAAATGGGAGCGATAATCACCAATCCACGGCTGGTGATGAGGGCAACAGAGGCGATAATCATGGCAGTGAAGGTGAGAACGACGCCATTACAGACCCAGTATGTTCGCCAACTGCGTCAAAAACCGAATCGCGCGAAGGGAAATGGTTTAGCACTATAATATCCCCTGACAAGCGTGGGAATGCCTGGCCTTATCTGCAGCACAACAACAACAACAACAACAACAACAACAACAACAACAACAACAACAACATCGTGCTCCATTGCACGATTTATCTTGAGTGTAAGTCGATAAGGGTCATTCTTTCCTGAACATTCCGGGTCATGATAATGCTACATAACATGACCTTTCTTTCTTACCGAGATAACGTTATTTCTTCCTATTGTTTACTAGTGACAATAATTACTGCTATTTTCTTTATTATTCTTTATTTCCTCCCCCCCCTCCTCCCCCCGACACCATGTATAGCTACTGTCTCCGTGTGTGTGTGTGTGTGTGTGTGTGTGTGTGTGTGTGTGTGTGTGTGTGTGTGTGTGTGTGTGTGTGTGTGTTACAATGATGTATCCATTCACGTACGTATTCATATGTTTACAAGCCGTCGTATGTTTGTGGATAAGTTTGTATACATACATACATACATACATACATACATGCATACATAGTCTGAAGGAATGTTCACATAGTGTATGTATACATACACATGCGCATCCTCATAAAATACACAGAAATACACCGGTGATGAGTATGGGATGAGTAAGGTCATAGCCAGTATGTGGTGAGTAACCTTATGCCTACTTGGTGGAAATATAAACGATGAGTATGTGATGAATATCCTCATGATGAGTATGTGATGAATATCCTCATGATGAGTATGTGATGAATATCCTCATGATGAGTATGTGATGAATATCCTCATGATGAGTATGTGATGAATATCCTCATGATGAGTATGTGATGAATATCCTCATGATGAGTATGTGATGAATATCCTCATGATGAGTATGTGATGAATATCCTCATGACGAGTATGTGATGAATATCCTCATGACGAGTATGTGATGAATATCCTCATGATGAGTATGTGATGAATATCCTCATGATGAGTATGTGATGAATATCCTCATGATGAGTATGTGATGAATATCCTCATGATGAGTATGTGATGAATATCCTCATGATGAGTATGTGATGAATATCCTCATGATGAGTATGTGATGAGTCTCCTTATGGTGAGTATGTGATGAATATCCTCATGATGAGTATGTGATGAGTCTCCTTATGGTGAGTATGTGATGAATATCCTCATGATGAGTACGTGATGAATATCCTCATGATGAGTATGTGATGAATATCCTCATGATGAGTATGTGATGAGTATCCTCATGATGAGTAAGTGATGAGTACCCTCATGATGAGTAAGTGATGAGTATCACAGTCATCAGCTGATCATGAGCTGTGGGTCTGATGCCAAAGTTTGGGGACATATACACCTGCGTGGCCAGATGTTTGCAGTGGATTTTAATTAAAGGGAAGAACGAATTTTTATGACGTCAATAAAACACACGATAAAGCATTATGACTCTATGTTTATTTATGATCCTTACTAACTCTAAATTATGGCTTCACTAACATCGAAAATCACGTGAATTACGTTATCTTCTTTCATTTTTCCTAATATTTCTACTAAAATAAAATCTGGTCATCAAAAATTAACGAAATTTACTCAAACAAAACTTCATTAATCTATTTCATTATGCTCCCCATTTTCTCCCTAATATTTCTTCTAAAATAAAATCTAGTCATCAAAAATTAAGTTCTTCTCCATTTTCTAAATTTAGCCTGAAACAGAATTGCATTCATCTATTCCCTTCCGCTCTCCATTTTCTTTCTCCCGTTTGTAGTAAAACCTCAACTACTACAACCCACGTTTGGCACAGTCAGACTCCACGACAGGTGGAGGCCCAGTGAGGCAGCGCGTATACTCTACGTCCACAACAGTTAGTTTTCCCAGTTATTCTTCTACCTTATTTTCAAAAGGTTTAATCACCACTGGAGCACAAATGTCTGATATCAATTAAAAGGAAAAATGAAGCTTTTGACAAACCTCTAAAAATGTGAAGTTATTTCTACCACAAGATTTCCACAGGAAAGACGCCATTTTAGCTGATGGTTTTTGGTTCCTGTGGGATTTATGACCAAGATTGGAGTGAGGCGTAGTGAGGAGAGTCTCATTACGATATGAGGCAAGGGAGAGGGGTAGAGAGATTGCGGTGTGAGGCAAGGGAGACGGGTAGATAGATAGCGTTGTGAGGCAGGGAGAGGGGCAGAAAGATTGCGGTGTGAGGCAAGGGAGACGGGTAGATAGATAGCGTTGTGAGGCAGGGGAGAGGGGTAGAGAGATTGCGGTGTGAGGCAAGGGAGACGGATAGATAGATAGCGTTGTGAGGCAGGGGAGAGGGGTAGATAGATAGCGATGTGAGGCAGGGGAGAGGGTTAGATAGATAGCGTTGTGAGGCAGGGGAGAGGGGTAGATAGCGTTGTGAGGGAAGGGAGAGGGGTAGAGAGATTGCGGTGTGAGGCAAGGGAGACGGATAGATAGATAGCGATGTGAGGCAGGGGAGAGGGGTAGATAGATAGCGTTGTGAGGTAGGGGAGAGGAACATAAGAGACAGAGTTGTGAGGCATGAGATAGGGGCATAAAGTCAATGATCACACATCACTGATCCTTCCATGTACTTCATCTACTCCACCTAAGTGGAAGGGGAATTTAGAAACAGATGGACAGAAAGATAGATAGATACAGAGGTACGTAGGTAGGCAGGTAGGTAGGTAGGCAGGTAGGTAGAGAGGTAGATAGGTAGACTCTGTGTCAGGGTGTGAGGTTGTGTTTCTATATCCGTCAAATGAGCGTGTCAACAACACTTGAACACAGCGAGAAAAGATCACATCTACAAATACAACTGTAACAACTAAATATAACTTAGACACCTTCCGGGTCAAGAGGAAAATGAAACGTTACAACATTTTGAGTTGTAACAGATGATTGTGAGTCATGATGGTTGTGAGGTATATCTACGTAGAGTCGTGTGAGTCATGATGGTTGTGAGGTATATCTACGTAGAGTCGTGTGAGTCATGATGGTTGTGAGGTATATCTACGTAGAGACGTGTGAGTCATGATGGTTGTGAGGTATATCTACGTAGAGCCGTGTGAGACATGATGGTTGTGAGGTATATCTACGTAGAGCCGTGTGAGTCATGATGGTTGTGAGGTATATCTACGTAGAGCCGTGTGAGTCATGATGGTTGTGAGGTATATCTACGTAGAGACGTGTGAGTCATGATGGTTGTGAGGTATATCTACGTAGAGTCGTGTGAGACATGATGGTTGTGAGGTATATCTACGTAGAGACGTGTGAGTCATGATGGTTGTGAGGTATATCTACGTAGAGACGTGTGAGTCATGATGGTTGTGAGGTATATCTACGTAGAGACGTGTGAGTCATGATGGTTGTGAGGTATATCTACGTAGAGACGTGTGAGTCATGATGGTTGTGAGGTATATCTACGTAGAGACGTGTGAGTCATGATGGTTGTGAGGTATATCTACGTAGAGTCGTGTGAGTCATGATGGTTGTGAGGTATATCTACGTAGAGACGTGTGAGTCATGATGGTTGTGAGGTATATCTACGTCACCCACAACACAGACCTGCGGAATAAGCTTTAGTTTACACGGACGAGAAACTAGTGAGGGGAAGAGAGCCACCCACCTGGCGGTGTGAGTCCTGGACTTGAGCCACTCAACCATAGATGGCAGCCAAGCTACGTACACCTACAGTGGTGTAGACACGAGCCACGTACACCTACAGTGGTGTACAGACAAGCTACATACACCTACAGTGGTGTACAGACAAGCCACATACACCTTACAGTGGTGTACACACAAGCCACGTACACCTACAGTGGTGTACAGACAAGCTACATACACCTACAGTGAGCAGTGTAGACACATACACATATATCATTCATGTTCCTCTGGTGTCCACAGGTCAGCTGGGTTATACACAAGACAGGTGGTTCTGGCATCAAATATTAGTGGAAGGTGAAGTGCATCACAAGCCAAGGGTCATAGCTATGTGGACGGGTAATGTGGGGGTAAGGTCGCTTTATATACTACCTCGGGTTTACCAGAGGAGAGAGAGAGAGAGAGAGAGAGAGAGAGAGAGAGAGAGAGAGAGAGAGAGAGAGAGAGAGAGAGAGAGAAACTTTACGCGTGTACATTATCTCCCATGTACCGCAGCAGCTGCGACTGGACCTTCAACCACAACTCACCCCCAAAACAACCCACTACAACTTTCACAACTCCTGCACAACATCTGAAGCTTGAAGGCAAACAAGTTCGTAACTGGCTTCATGTTTCACTGGGCCAAGATATGCAAAATAGATGAAGAAGAAGAAGAAGAAAAAGTCTTTGGGTTCATCATGGGAAGTGGGATAGAAATGGTGGCATTTAATTGTTCATATGTCTTCAGTAAGTAACCAGACCCAGTGTTTCTCACAAGGTCTTCTGATACTCCCATGGGTCAACACGACGAATATATTCCATAAAAACGATCATTTGTGATTAATGAACCATTATGGACGACCCAGAAATGACGTAGACGACTTCATCCAAACCTCGGACGACTGACTCAACTGGGACGACCAAGCGGGTTGTTACTATCTACTGGACGACCACAAGACCAGCCAGTCGGTGGTGACGACCATCATGATGGGTTAATGTAAACATTGAGCCAATCTATAACCGAGCATCGTCATCAGTCAACCACGCTGTCAGTCAGTCAGGCGTTGCTGTGTGATCCTGGGTCAGCCAACACCACACTACTGCTGGAAGAAGGGATTGAGGCCTTCCTCTCTCCCAGCCTGGGAGAATGTACCAAAGTGACTGCCAAGATTAGCCAATTACTCCCAGTCGCCCCATCCAATCACCCCCAATCGTCCCCTCGACTCTCCTACGTACAGTCTTAAGACCCACATCCTTCTCTTGTCTCGTAGGATTTCCACCTTTACAGACTTCTGGGATTACTTCTTGGTTCCCTCCTGACTGTAGATTACCTATCCTCATTACTCCCTCACACTCCAACCTTACTCCCTCACACTCCATCCTTACTCCCTCAGACTCCATCCTTACTCCCTCACACTCCATCCTTACATCCCATGGCCTGTAATACACTGTCCTCCCCTTCCCTCCTCTTCTAACCATCTCCATCACTTGATCATCACATATTCTCTTCCTTCTTCCTTCCTCTCCTCCTCCTTCCCTGGGTAATATCTTCCCTCATCCATCCTCCTTCCTTGACTAACGCTTCCCGTTCTCTTCCTGCCTGAGGCCCTGCCTCTCCCTGGCAGCCGTAGGTCGACACCACACTCTCCCTCACCCTCATCTACCTGCTTACGTGGCAAGTGGCATGTTGTGCACTGTCCTCCCATCAACTTACCTCCACCCATCTATCTGTCTACCCTCCCCCCCCCACACACAGTGATAACCACCCATTAACGACAATACCAGGAAAGTCTAACAAGAACCTCCCGCGCGGGTCGTGACCTCAAACAGTCCATAGCACGACCCGATACACAGAGCAACAAAATGGAAACCAATAATTGAAACCTGGTGTACTTCCCCCACCCCTCCTTCTCTCTCTCTCTCTCTCTCTCTCTCTCTCTCTCTCTCTCTCTCTCTCTCTCTCTCTCTCTCTCTCTCTCCCACCCGGCCTAACTCCATCTCCTGAGGGTAATAACTGCACCAGGCCAGCCAGATGGATGTCCTGCTCAGACCATTTTACAAGTAGACCAGCGACTCATTACTTCTTTTGAGACAGTATAATCCAGGCAGGGGACCTCGCTCCTGCAGGTCTACTGTGTACTGGTGTCTGGCTCTACTGTGGTTATGTAGCCTGCTGATATGTGCTGATATTGTGGTTATGTAGCCTGCTGATATGTGCTGATATTGTGGTTATGTAGCCTGCTGATATGTGATGATATTGTGGTTATGTAGCCTGCTGATATGTGATGATATTGTGGTTATGTAGCCTGCTGATATGTGCTGATATTGTGGTTATGTAGCCTGCTGATATGTGATGATATTGTGGTTATGTAGCCTGCTGATATGTGCTGATATTGTGGTTATGTAGCCTGCTGATATGTGATGATATTGTAGCCACGTAGCATTATGTGAAAATACGTGTCTTGGGGTTCGAACCCCTGTCTGCAGAGAACCACTGACACATACGCATGAGTGTGGCTTGTAACGCTCGTCTGGCAGCGCAGACCGAGCGCGGGGACGCTGCCAGGCGCTGCAGGAGCCAACAATTATCGTACGCAACGACGCTAACATAAATCAAAATTTCATTTGCTAATGACACCAATGGAAGATTAGCCTCCCAGGCGCGTGGTCGTGCGCACATCTTCCTGTCTCTCCCTCACCACCTGAGGATGCACGTACAGACAAACAGACATAAAGAAACTTACATAAATAGATCATAATATCTTCCTCAGATGGTGGGGTGAGGGTAGACCACATCCTACGTCTGTCACATGTGTCAGCCACACAACAACATGTTGTTGTTGTGATGACCACTGTGGTAGAGAGCTCCCAGTACCACACTTCTCCCAGTACTACACCAGTACAACATTCATGTCTGCCTGCAGGGGTAGGGGGTCAACACTGTGTCTACCGCAGTGGTAGAGTGGTGTATTGATCTGGAGGGTCACAGAGCAACACTACCCGTGACCCAGGTCACCATCCCTCCCTAGTGGTGGTGACCTCCTCCTCCTCCTGGTCTTGTGTCTGACAACAGAGCCAGACGTTGTCACGCGTCACGTGACGTCTTCCAACACTGGCTTGTTCTGGGGGTCTTCTGGTGGCCTTCGTGACGGACCAATAGGTCTTCTCTTACCTGTCTGTTGTATCTGTTCTATGTGTTCTGTCTTATCTTCTACGTGTTCTATATGCTCTATGGTTCCTACATCCATTGCTCTATGTCCTTCCTCTATGTACTCTATGTCCTTCCTAGATATGTACTCTATATATGTGTATGGTTCCTATATCCATTGTTCTATGTCCTTCCTCTATGTACTCTACGTCCTTCCTAGATATGTACTCTATATATGTGTTGTGTGTGTGTGATCTATATCCCGCGCTCTGGGTGTCCTACGTCATAAGCTCTATATTATCTGTGTGCTCTATGTACCCCTTACCCCACGAACTGTGCCCTGTGTACTGTGCTCTATGTGCCCCATGACCTTCGCTCTAGGTGATGTTCAATTTATATGAATTTGTATTTCAACGTAATACAGCTGAATGAAACCTTTTGTGGGTCTGATATCAAACGAACAATTTTTACTAGTGAGAAAATTGCGAAAAAGATGAAAGATATGCATTTTGGGTCTTGTCTTGTTGTGAAAGTAAACATCCACATAAATGTGTATATTGAAAGAAAACCTGATCTGAGGAGGTACAAAGAAAACGAGATGAAAGACTGATGCAGCAGATAAACAGACAAAGTATAGGGAATGTTATGTGGCTTGAGACTGTAACGTGATGGTGGGCGGCAGTAACGTGATGGTGGGCGGCAGTAACGTGATGGTGGGCGGCAGTAAGGTGATGGTGGGCGGCAGTAACGTGATGGTGGGCGGCAGTAACGTGATGGTGGGCGGCAGTAACGTGATGGTGGGCGGCAGTAACGTGATGGTGGGCGTCAGTAACGTTACACTAACCCGTCGTAACACAGCTTGTAACACCTAAGCCCGTCCGTCAACTACACCCAAGACAACCCTCTACACCTATGGCCACCCTCTACACCTATGGCCACCCTCTACATCTATGGCCACCCTCTACACCTATGGTCACCCTCTACACCTATGGTCACCCTCTACACCTATGGTCACCCTCTACACCTATGGCCACCCACTACACCTATGGCCACCCTCTACACCTGTGGCCACCCTCTACACTTATGGCCACCCTCTACACCTATGGCCACCCTCTACATCTATGGCCACCCTCTACACCTATGGCCACCCTCTACACCTATGGCCACCCACTACACCTATGGCCACCCTCTACACCTGTGGCCACCCTCTACACCTATGGCCACCCACTACACCTATGGCCACCCACTACACCTATGGCCACCCACTACACCTATGGCCACCCTCTACATGTAAGCAGTATCACACGACAGTTTATCAACACTCGCCTTTGTACTTCAGTACTGCATTATCTGATCATATTTCATGGAGAAGATAACCAGAAAGTATTATCTTTATTGTCATATAACTTGTATGTAACTTTAGATAGTCTCAGTATCTAAAGTGATTACAGGCAAACTGGTCTCTAATTAGTATTTTGGTGTATGATATACACGAGCAATTAGTGTGAGCTTCGGAAAATCCATAGCTAATTACAGATGAGAGATCGCGCTCGGGCCAGAATCATTCAGGATATATGTTGTGTGAGAGATGGCACATTACTGCAGAAGTGTGTATATATATATATATATATATATGTGTGTGTGTGTGTGTGTGTGTGTGTGTGTGTGTGAGAGAGAGAGAGAGAGAGAGAGAGAGAGAGAGAGAGAGAGAGAGAGAGAGAGAGAGAGAGAGAGAGAGAGAGAGTAACGAGTTTCCCATAATTACTATATAAACAAATCTTTGTGCCACTCGCTAATATCATTTGAAGTAAACAACTCGTGACAGACCAAATCCCACAAACAGAAAATGAGAGGCAAGTTTTCAGCGTGCCTCCATCTCCTCCAACTTATGAACCAATTAAGCAGGTTCCATTTTCTTGTTGGAGTGCGGAGCTGAAGTGCTTGCAACAGACAGTTAAGTCGTTTGCCTTTGTGTCTGGTGATTCCAGGTTGCTTCTTGTTACCTAACTTACTGAAGAATATGAGGACACGACCTCAGCCTCGCACTGTGGTAACTGGGAAAAGATCTACCGGTGTTCCAGGACCCTGAACTTGAGGAGGTTTCTCCTGTGTGGCCTCCACTGCTGGACTTCCTGTACTTGTAGTATGAACCTCAGTGATGATGTTGATGACACACACACACACACACACACACACACACACACACACACGCAGGACCCAATGTAAGACACCATCAAGGGAGTCCACAGATCCAGCAGGCCAGGGAGGGAACTACATTCTCCTATCGCTGGGTCGTACAGCTCGAGCAAGGCTTTCTCTGATGACGTCGTTAACTTGACTGTGTCTAACAACCTGTCCACAACACCTGCCGCAGATCTAGGCTCAGTTATCTCCCTTCTGGCGTACGTACCATAAAGGTGGACTGTGGTCGTGGCGTGGTGGTGGTGAGGGCTGGTGGTCTGGAACCACCCAGCCTGGAATACTTGGCGTGCAGTGCGGCAATTACTGAGGAAACTCTCTCTCTCTCTCTCTCTCTCTCTCTCTCTCTCTCTCTCTCTCTCTCTCTCTCTCTCTGTGTGTGTGTGTGTGTGTGTGTGTGTGTGTGTCAGGGACGAGACTCTCCAACACAACAGGAGCAGCGGTGGAGTTCCCTGTGATGCTGCTGTCATCCCAGTATGCTCGCCTCAGGTCCTGTGAGGGTGCTAGTGTGGTTGAAGGGCGCCGCCTGATTGTCTCACAAGTTGGAGATTGACAATGAATTTAGGATCGTCAGGGACAACCTTGTCTGGGGTCCACGAGAGAGAGGGAGGCCTGGCTCAACACCGTCACCAGACAAATGGATATCCAGGACGTCAGACTCATCTGTTTCCTTTATGTATAAAGGAAGGGAACGTCTCAAGCGTTACACTGAGGAAATGAAGGTCTTACTAAGCGTTGACGCAAGCTCTCTCTCTCTCTCTCTCTCTCTCTCTCTCTCTCTCTCTCTCTCTCTCTCTCTCTCTCTCTCTCGTGCACTGACATCATGTCCAGCATGTTGTCAGTGGCTCTGGGTCGCAGGGCAATACTCAACAAGCAGCCAGTCACCCTGCCTACAGGACCAACGGACCTCACCTCCTCCAGAACAGTTCCATGTTACTGGCGTTTGTCCTGCTCCAGCGAACAAGAATATTGTTCTTACTACTGCAACAGACATTGACGGGTTGTATTGGGTTCCAGGTCCTTGAACTATGAACTCTTGCTCTTGTGTTATATAAACTTTTCCCTCGGTTCTCCCCTCTATGGGCCAGTATATTTCAGAGGCAGTTAAGGACGCTCGGGTAAGGCCACACAGTTTATGTTCACCGTTTCTTCAGAAATGTAAAAGTGTCTTCGCTTAGAGAGACCTGCCTGGTGGGGGCGTAAAGTCTCACACGAGATTGTCTTTAAGAAGAAGTACACAGATGTGTGGCGAGACGTCTGTTGATGACGTGTTTGGTGGCGGCTGGAACTGTACAGTTGAGAACATGGAGGATACATAGGCCAATCCTCACTCTGTGGCACATACACTCGTCCTGGCTGAGGAACGTGTGGTGCTGTGGTACTGAGGTACAGAGAGTCTGCTGTGGTACTGTTGCAGAGAGAGGCTGCGGTGCTGAGCTACAGAGAAGCTGCGGTACTGAGGCACAGAGAGGCTATGTATCAAGGAACATACCAAGGGAAGATGATTAGTAAAAAACCCTCGACATATGGGAGGGACATACTGAAGGTTCCACAATGTCTCTACCTGACACGGGACCTGGTCATGTGACTACATGTTCTCTGATGTTCTCTGTTATCTACGTTATTTGATAATGATTATGGAAGTAGTTCCTCGCACTTGACCCATCAGAAATCATTACCAGAACCCATCCATCAGGATTTCTTGATCAATATCAAGCCAGAAGCGATCAAGACGTAGGTTGAATGATATGCCAAGCACTGCAGACGACAGACCTTCTTATGTAACCAGTGGAAAATCATTGTTCCCCAAGATGGTATTCATGAAAGAACAAGGAAGAGGTCGCTCACGGTAGCAACGACCAGAGTCGTGCTGTAGTTTGTGGCTCAGGAGTTAAGTGGAACATCTGAGGTCAGGCCAGACACAGGCGTAGACTGGGGAGGCTGAAGAAGGTGGAGGCCTCGTGGGTTAACATTAACCTTATTACGGCTTTCCAGTCCTTTTAGTTCCCAGCTGTAGACAACGTTAATGGCGCCAGACCCCAGAGGACGTGGCCAGGAAGACCTCCATCTTCAGGAAGGATGGTGGTGGCTTATGGGAGGGAGCCATTAGTGGAGAAGTTTGAGATATTTTCAGAAATGTGGAGGAAGAGATCCAAGCGTTCTTCCTGTTCCTCCACACAGCAGTACGATGGCTGGTTGAGGCTGCCCCTCAGTGTACACTGTGATGCCGTCGTCTGCCAGATAAATGTGGGACTTCCTGGTAAAAACTTCCTCGGTCCCATCGGTGGGCCGGGCAAAAAGTGGGACGGAAGCAACAGGTCTGTTTCCCTGAAGACCTCCAGCTGGATCCATCTGATGGTCTTCCTACAGAGGACCATCGAGGCTCAGCGTGTGGCACTGCTAGTGGCACGAAGACCTGAGGACGATCCTTCATGGTTCTTGTGGACGATGAAGAAAGGAGATCAAGAAGAAGAAGAAGAAGAAGAAGAAGAAGAAGAAGAAGAAGAAGAAGAAGAAAACAGGAAGAAGAAAAAGAAAAAGAAGACATCTGAAGACATAAAGTTGGTGATGTTGACGATCAATGAACCACAGTTAGAGAGAGAGAGAGAGAGAGAGAGAGAGAGAGAGAGAGAGAGAGAGAGAGAGAGAGAGAGAGAGAGAGAGAGAACTAAATAGTTAGATTACTAGAATGAGTCAGATGTGTGGCCATGTTCAAACCAACAGTACCATCCCTCCTGTACTGCTTGACACCATCCTTCCTGTACTGCTTGACACCATCCCTGCTGTACTGCTTGACACCATCCCTGCTGTACTGCTTGACACCATCCCTGCTGTACTGCTTGACACCATCCCTCCTGTACTGCTTGACACCATCCCTGCTGTACTGCTTGACACCATCAGTAATGTCATGTATTCTGTTTAATCTCTTTCATAATATGTAAATCCTTCCTTGTCATCACATTGCCTCAATCATTTTATCCAAACCGAAAATAGATTCTAATTCCCCTGAAATGTATGAGCGTCGCTGTTTGGTCTTTCACGATTATATTACAAGCTACAACATGACTTACTGACGGTGAACATGAAGAGAACATTCAATGTTAAACCAACACGTTTGGGCAGATCTGGACAGAACACGAGAATCCCTGAAAGATAGGCAAAACCAGCTGTATAACCCACAGTCAATGTATAACCTATGAAGATAACTTTCCCAGTTAGCCTAGGTGATTGCTGCAGTCACTACCAGATACATTATCATCTGCTGATAAGGAAATCTGTGATCGTAATGATATTCCTGATGGATTTAGGAGTTAATATGGAGATCTCCGGGCTGGTGATTATGTATTCAAATTTTTCATCATCTCCTCCTCGGAGCTCCTTCCTTCCCATGTTCCAGTGAGGGAATATCCAGGACAACGTGTGCAGAAGCCTTGTACACGGGTTACCTGGACATTATTGAACAAGGCTGCAGACACCAGAGCTTTTGTTGGAACTTCTAAAACAGTTCCATGATTAATGGTAATATTCCCTGAGTATATAGATAAAGATAAGGTACCTGGGTACGGGAGGAAGATAAGGTACCTGGGTACAGGAGGAAGTAAGGTACCTGGGTACGGCAGGAAGATAAGGTATCTGGGTACGGCAGAAAGATAAGGTACCTGGTTACGGGAGGAAGATAAGGTACCTGGGTACGGGAGGAAGATAAGGTACCTGGGTACGGGAGGAAGATAAGGTACCTGGGTACGGCAGGAAGATAAGGTACCTGGGTACGGGAGGAAGATAAGGTACTTGGGTACGAGGGAAAGGTTCCTCGCTTGCCACAAACAGCAGAATTATTGTCATTATTTTCGTACAAATATTGAACGTTCGTTCGTCATGTTGACCAAAGTTCCAGCACTACAATACCTCACGACGACCCTGTGTTTACCCCAGACTATGTATAATACAGTGAGAGGTGCGTGTCTCTCCCTCCAGCCAGCGTCCACAACTCTGGCGAACAACACACGCCCGGCCACAACTCTGGCGAACATCACACGCCCGGCCACAACTCTGGCGAACATCACACGCCCGGCCACAACTCCGGGGAACATCACACGCCCGGCCACAACCAACCTGGACTTGGTGGGAAAATATAAGATCACAACAGAAGTTTGTGACTACAACACCGATGACCTCATGATGTCTCCACCTGCTCTTACTCTCCTCCAACAACGATCATCAACATTTTCCTCCATATATATATATATATATATATATATATATATATATATATATATATATATATATATATATATATATATCCTTATCACACAATATAGTGAGGCCAATATATGAAGCAGAGAGTCCCTGGAGAATATTCGTGCATCATAAATTCATCGTCAGTATTGGCCAATCATAAATGTTTTGATCAGGTCAACAACGTAGAGTGGTTTTCGCCGTTGTTGATACATAAACAAGTCTTGGTCAACTTGCCAACGCTGAGGAAACTTTAATAATCTATTGTGGAACCTTAAACCTCTAAATTACGTCCGGAAACACACTCTCTCTCTCTCTCTCTCTCTCTCTCTCTCTCTCTCTCTCTCTCTCTCTCTCTCTCTCTCTCTCTCTCTCTCGCGTCACGGAGACTTTATGAAGGGAAATGATGAAAGCAGAAGTGAAGGTATTACATTCAGAGCAGCACACAGGACTCCCCCCCCAGGATCTTGCCAGCTCAGTCGCTGGGGGACGAGCATCATGTCGTTCTTCTGTTCTTCGTAAAGAAATCTATTTTGTCCCACGTTGTCAACGCGAGGGTTTAATAATACCATTGTGTAGACCCCTAAACCCTGAGCATTATGAGCCGCTACTTTTATGGTCGACACTCGGCTTAAAACGTAATGAAATATGACCGTAAGAGACGACAGAATTTGTTCTCTTATTTAGCTTACGAGGCGACGTTATATGTGCCTAATTCTTAACCAGATTACACACTGGGGTGGACTGGAGGAGGACACTAATGTGGCAAGTTGATCTTACTGTCATATATCACACACACACACACACACACACACACACACACACACACACGCACACCTCACGTGACGCCTGAGGTGTTGTGGGGTGGAGGGGTGGAACCGAGTGGAGGGTGGAGTAGGGAGAGGAAGAATGGGTGGAGGAGGAGTGGGGTGGGCCGTGGAGGAGGGTCAGAGCCTAAGTGTGGCAGCGGCTAGAGTACTAGATGGACCAGTGTGTGGCAGGGAACCTTAGCGTAGACACGCTACACTCCTCCACTGGAGCTGTACCACACCTTCCATCTCCCACATCTCACACCTTCCTCAACCTCTTCCATTAATCTCTCATCCTTTCCCATACCTTTCTCATCGTCATACTAACGTCGTCTCTTGTTTATCATACCTTCCATTATACCCTACTTCCATCATACCTTCCTGCATCCCCTGCGTCTATCATACGTGCCATCATCCCCTGTATTCATATATATATATATATATATATATATATTCTTGTCTAGCGGTAAGTATGACTTCATCCCCCAAGGTTTGGGACGATAAATGAATATTAAAACAATCACATGTGACATTCATTATGTGAACCTGTTTCATACGTATAATTTTCTTCATTTATAATTATACAGTGAGGAAAATATCGTCCATTTCTGTTGTATAAAGATTGTAAAAGTCAGGGTTGGTTTGGGACTTCCGGGTTGTGTGGAAGGAGGTCGTGTGTGTGTGTGTGTGTGTGTGTGTGTGTGTGTGTGTGTGTGTGTACATGTGTCTGTATCTCTGTCGGTGTGTAGACAGGCGCAACTGTGTGTATAATTATGCCTTCATTAGCATATGTATCTCCTTATATATACACGCTCATACATTCCTACAATACCAACAGCTTGCTTGTAGTGCCACAAATACACACACACACACAGCTCGCCTGGACGCGTCTACCATAATGTGTAGTCATTAATGTGTAGTCATTAATGTGTAGTCATTAATGTGTAGTCATTATAATCACAACATTAAACTTGATGAAAGTTCCGGCTCAGATCTGATAATGGCCGCCACTTGCAGTCTCAGTAACAGTTTAACCAAAGGAACTGGCGCTACTGGAAATGCCATCCCAGGTCGTGCAATTAATGGTCCTTACCAGCAGTAGTAGCAGTAGCAGTAGCAGCAGTAACAGTAACAGTAACAGTAGCAGCAGTAACAGTAGCAGCAGTAACAGTAGCAGTAGCAGTAACAGTAGTAACAGTAACAGTAACAGTAGCAGTAGCAGTAGTAACAGTAACAGTAACAGTAGCAGTAGTAGCAGTAAGAGCAGAGCAGTAGCAGCAGTAACAGTAGTAACAGTAACAGTAACAGTAGCAGCAGTAACAGTAGTAACAGTAACAGTAACAGTAACAGTAACAGTAGCAGCAGTAACAGTAGTAACAGTAACAGTAACAGTAGCAGCAGTAACAGTAGTAACAGTAACAGTAACAGTAACAGTAACAGTAGCAGCAGTAACAGCAGAGCAGGAGCGGCAGTAATGAGTACCGGTTAACCAATGTGTACAAGAATGTGAAGGGCGTAAGCCACATCCCGACAACTGTGACTCCATGTTCGCTGGTCGGGTAATCATGCAGTAGAAAACGGAGGAGGGTAGACTGTGGTATAATGTTACCCGACTTATCAAAATGCTTGATATATGACTGGAGATATAGTCGTCATGCTAACAACCTCTCAATGATGACCCAATTATTCCTTTATGATCCACTAACTACCTCCCAGTCCAGGGTAGTTCTTATGACCTTTAATCACAGGTGAACCTGACGTGACCTGGTCTCGTGTCATAATGTCGGGAATTCGCCAGTCAAGTGTAATGACCTGAGCACGATGACGTCACTTACGGTTTATGTTCAGCCTTGTTAAGCTGACGTTAATGCTGGCCAGCTTGAAAGGATGAGTGAGTGACCTGTGGTCTGAGGGAGGGGGTGTGTTAAAGACCTGGCCAGGTCACCGGGTCGTCAGGTGATGAAGCTGAGGTCAATATGAGCAGGTGGTAATGACCAACACCACCACACTTCACACATGTCCCCCTCCCTCACGTCCTTGATGATGTAATGACCCTGGTCATTACCACACACACACACGTGGCCAGAGCACCCACCTGACGAAGGTGTGGACGGTCAAGACACCAGCAGGAGAAGGTACGAAGGTCTCCACCAAGAGGCAGTGTAGACCCGCCTCTCGCTGTGTCCTCCACCCAAGTATTAACTCCAACTGTTATGGTCTCGAGGAGGATGCTGCCACTTGAGGAGGAGCCGACCACCACTCAAGGACGGATTACCAGGGGCCTCTTGTGTGGTAGCTGGCTAGTTACCTTGCTAGCAGTGGTGGGTCCTGTGTGGTAGCTGGCTAGTTACCTTGCTAGTAGTGGTAGGTCTTGTGTGGTAGCTGGCTAGTAACCTTGCTAGTAGTGGTGGGTCATGTGTGGTAGCTGGTTAGTTACCTTGCTAGTAGTGGTGGATCCAGTGTGGTAGCTGGCTAGTTACCTTGCTAGCAGTGGTGGGTCCTGTGTGGTAGCTGGCTAGTTACCTTGCTAGTAGTGATGGATCCTGTGTGATAGCTGGCTAGTTACCTTGCTAGTAGTGGTGGATCCTGTGTGGTAGCTGGGTAGTTACCTTGCTAGTAGTGGTGGGTCTTGTGTGGTAGCTGGGTAGTTACCTTGCTAGTAGTGGTGGATCCTGTGTGGTAGCTGGCTAGTTACCTTGCTAGTAGTGGTGGATCCTGTGTGGTAGCTGGCTAGTTACCTTGCTAGTAGTGATGGATCCAGTGTGATAGCTGGCTAGTTACCTTGCTAGTAGTGGTGGATCCAGTGTGGTAGCTGGCTAGTTATCTTGCTAGTAGCGTTGGGCCCTGTGTGGTAGCTGGCTAGTTACCTTGCTAGTAGTGGTGGGTCATGTGTGGTAGCTGGCTAGTTACCTTGCTAGTAGTGGTGGGTCCAGTGTGGTAGCTGGCTAGTTACCTTGCTAGTAGTGTTGTGCCCTGTGTGGTAGCTGGCTAGTTACCTTGCTAGCAGCGTTGTGCCCTGTGTGGTAGCTGGCTAGTTACCTTGCTAGCAGCGTTGAGCCCTGTGTGGTAGCTGGCTAGTTACCTTGCTAGTAGTGTTGTGCCCTGTGTGGTAGCTGGCTAGTTACCTTGCTAGCAGCGTTGTTCCCTGTGTGGTAGCTGGCTAGTTACCTTGCTAGCAGCGTTGAGCCCTGTGTGGTAGCTGGCTAGTTACCTTGCTAGTAGTGGTGGGTCTTGTGTGGTAGCTGGCTAGTTACCTTGCTAGCAGTGGTGGCTCCAGTGTGGTAGCTGGCTAGTTACCTTGCTAGTAGTGGTGGATCCTGTGTGGTAGCTGGCTAGTTATCTTGCTAGTAGTGGTGGGTCCTGTATGGTAGCTGGCTAGTTACCTTGCTAGCAGTGGTGGATCCTGAGTGGTAGCTGGCTAGTTACCTTGCTAGTAGTGGTGGATCCTGTGTGGTAGCTGGCTAGTTACCTTGCTAGCAGTGGTGGATCCAGTGTGGTAGCTGGCTAGTTACCTTGCTAGTAGTGGTGGGTCTTGTGTGGTAGCTGGCTAGTTATCTTGCTAGCAGCGTTGAGCCCTGTGTGGTAGCTGGCTAGTTACCTTGCTAGTAGTGTTGTGCCCTGTGTGGTAGCTGGCTAGTTATGTTTTACCAGGTAACAACGGAAGGGGAAGTATTGATCCACTAATGTGTTAATGGAGTCATCTGGTGATGACCCATAAACCTCTCAGCCTTCATATCACACAAGAAGGTCTCACAATATTGAAAGGTTTGAGGCAACAAATCAGAAACGGTTTCAGCTGAGCAACAATAATCATGCTTAACTTTGTATGAAAGTTTTCTTGATGTAGTCTATTGTATCAGACATTATTATTATCTATCCTAATATTATCCTAGATGATCTTAATAATTTAACTTATTAATATTTACCTGAGGTTTATGAACGTCTGTCATCACATGAATGGAAGAACTGGATCACATATTACTGACTAGAAACACAAAATTTCTTTGTGTTTGATAAACTAACATGTAAGAGTATATATGATGATGATGTATCTAAGATATAGAACACGGAGAGAGAGAGAGAGAGAGAGAGAGAGAGAGAGAGAGAGAGAGAGAGAGAGAGAGAGAGAGAGAGAGAGAGAGAGAGAGAGAGAGAGAATTTCATTTTGAGTAATAGACTTATTTCCTTTTTTATCCCCCCCCCCCAAGTCGGAGAGTCTTAGCAAGTGTAGTGTAAGTGTTAAGTGGTGTGAGAGACTGCACTATGGTAGAGTCTTATAAGTGTAGTGTAAGTGTTAAGTGGTGTGAGAGACTGTACTATGGTAGAGTCTTATAAGTGTAGTGTAAGTGTTAAGTGGTGTGAGAGACTGCACAATGGTAGAGTCTTATAAGTGTAGTGTAAGTGTTAAGTGGTGAGACTGTAGTATGGTAGAGTCTTATAAGTGTAGTGTAAGTGTTAAGTGGTGAGAGATAGTGCACCATATATGGCAGGTTAATTACGACCTGCAGCATATAGCCTACAGCGGACTACCCTCATGATGTACTCACTTCCTGCAACACAATTAGGATTTGATTAATTTGATTTTTTCTGACAAATTTCTCGGTGTAATTAGTCGTCTCAGCACAGAGGAAAATTATGTATCATTAATTAGTGTGGGTTCATTAAGAGCAAGTGATGTGTGAAGCGAGAAACTTTCCTGCAGCATATATACACAGACACACCAAACTGTAATTATGGTAATGGTCAAATCTCTTCACTTTGTTCCCTCCAGCTAACACTCCCATATCACTAATTACTTACATAGATGTAACATGATAATGACCGTACCTGAAGATATAAAATTACTTACATAGATGTAACATGATAATGACCGTAGCTGAAGATATCACTAATTACTTACATAGATGTAACATGATAATGACCGTAGCTGAAGATATCACTAATTACTTACATATATATAACATGATAATGACCGTAGCTGAAGATATAAAAGCTCTCCAATGTCAACACAGGTGACCAGGGACCAACATGTTAATTAAGGTCATGTTTGTAAATGTCTCGTTCATTATGTACGTAATTAGCATGAATCACTGATGACGTCAGCAAGGACATGTCTGTGTGGCATCTGTCTGTGTCAGAGCTACACACACACACAACACACACACACACACACACACACCACGCACCACCTCCCCCTCCCCCCCTTAACATACAACGCCGATGGATACACACAACAAACACCAGAACAACTCCCCCATCTCACAGACACAAGTTGTCAAGACATTAAGGGTTAATGACCTGCATAAACTCGGGCCATGATAGTGCCATACATAGCTACGGCTACCTTATGTACTGGGTGAGAGAGAGAGAGAGAGAGAGAGAGAGAGAGAGAGAGAGAGAGAGAGAGAGAGAGAGAGAGAGAGAGAGAGAGAGAGAGCGTCCTGGCTGATGTTTTACAACAGAAAAACTACTTAAATCATCTACTTATAACATGTACACTGCCTGAACATGGAGGCACTTAAGCACTTACAACAGACACTTAAAGCCGATAAAGTAATATCATCGTTGTTAATATTGTTGATCAATTATGTAAATAACTGTTAAAATCTCTACATAATTCAGTATAATCTGCTACCTAACCTAACACGAACAAGATTATATCATAACATTTGCAGCATCAATGAGGTACAAAGTATATTGCTTCACAACTCACAATGCTAACTAATGAGGACAAAGTCAGCTGGTGGATCCTGTAAATATGTTACAGGAAGAGAGAAGGTAAACAGTAAACTTGTGTCATTCCCAGAACTTCATGAAACACCGCTAATGACCCAACCATGGTCAGGGGGCAATATTGGTCCCACAACCTCATGAAACACCGCTAATGACCCAACCATGGTCAGGGGGCAATATTGGTCCCAGAACTTTATGAAATACCGCTAATGACCCAACCATGGTTGGGGGGCAATATTGGTCCCACAACCTCATGAAACACCGCTAATGACCCAACCATGGTCAGGGGGCAATATTGGTCCCACAACCTCATGAAACACCGCTAATGACCCAACCATGGTCAGGGGGCAATATTGGTCCCACAACCTCATGAAACACCGCTAATGACCCAACCATGGTCAGGGGGCAATATTGGTCCCACAACCTCATGAAACACCGCTAATGACCCAACCATGGTTGGGGGGGGAGGGGGGGCAATATTGGTCTCAGTAGCTTATTACTGATGAGTTATTAGACTGGTTGTTACTGCTACTGCTGCTACGTCACCTTCTCCACCATCTCCAACACTTCTCCACCATCTCCAACACTTCTCCACTATCTCCAACACTTCTCAAACATCTCCAACACTTCCTCCAATTCAACCAATTCGCTGGGGGTCACTCTCCCCTCCACCATTCCAGTACTGAACCATCCGTGACCTCGAGTGTGACCTCCGCTCTGTTCTATACATGTTATGAGAAGGTCAGAACACGATGAACCAACTCAGGTTAACTGTCATGTGTGAACGTAGAGAGAACATTCACTCCGTCGTGAATAATGTTCACTGTAATTCATATTTCTTTCTTGTTTCTGAATAAAATTTTCTTCATTTTATTCGTCCATAAAAAGTTTTATTTGGTTAGGAAGTGTGTCGGGTACTGCCATAAAACTGGCTTATGTTCAGGAAGCCAGTTTTGTTATCATCATATTGACGAATGATTTGTGGCGCCACAAGACCAACTTCTGACCCAACATGGATTACCACAGGAGGTGAACAGCTGCTCTGTGTGTGTACTTGATCCCCAACCCTCAGGACATGAGAGAGAGAGAGAGAGAGAGAGAGAGAGAGAGAGAGAGAGAGAGAGAGAGAGAGAGAGAGAGAGAGGAGGTAGGTACATTCTACACCATCAGGTGTCAAGCGTGTGTTCTCCTCACAATGATAACGTGTTCACCAGAAGAACCAAGACATGGCCAATCCCTCAGGTCATGAACACGACACCACCTCCCTGCCTCCCTCCCTCACTGTCCTGCATCTCCTCACACTAGCTACAGCCGCTGACGTAATGAACGTATTCATAACTGCCAATATTCCGTGCAGCTCTGGCCTGTGTCTGGGATAAGCTGGCGTGCACGAACCGATTTCTTAACAGACAAGAATTTACTGATCTATCTGTGTGTGTGTGTGTGTGTGTGTGTGTGTGTGTGTGTACCATGCAGCAGGAGCAGCAGCCAGCCACACGGTGGTTTTCGTGGCGTTAGCTTCCCTCATTACCTTCGTTGTTAACTTGCTGTTTGATCCAGTACGGTAATGCCAGTTCACGTGGTTGGGTTGTTTGAGGCGACCTGGACGTATAATGAGTCGTTGATAACTTGTGGAAATTCTTATCAACTTTTCACATTAAGCAATTTCTTTCCCGAAGACCATCATAGGTCATAGGTCAGAGGTCAGAGGTCATGGGTGGATGAGGGGGTTGTTTGTGGCTGGTGTGTATGTATGTTGCATCTCGGCTTCCACAGCTGACCACCGCAGCCAAGTGTCCACACACCAGCTGTTGACATGGTCACACACACACACACACACACACACACACACACACACGTCTTGGTCCACAATCATATTTCTTTAATTTAAGGACTTTAAATCGGCTCTATTTCATCATAAGACTCGGTTGGCTTCCCTTTAAAGGTATATATACTATATCTTTTAAGTATCATATAGTATTGATCGCCGATCTCTCTCTCTCTCTCTCTCTCTCTCTCTCTCTCTCTCTCTCTCTCTCTCTCTCTCTCTCTCTGAGTCCACGTTTCCCGCGCCGTTGAGGAGTGGCCACACCTCCTCCTCCCTGGAATGATCCCCTCCATAATCTTGAGGACCATTTCTCACCCCGTTATCACCTCTCTGCTTCAGCAGGAATCACACAGCCTCCAACACTCGATCAACATTAATTTTCTTGGACGCCGGAGGAAAAAGTGAGGAAACTCTGGACGTTGCCCGCCTGATATATGAGACTCGAACCCAGGCATTTTACTGGACGACACGGCTTACCCGGGTCGCCGGTCCATCTACTTACGACCAGATGCGTCGTGTGTTACTCGTCCTGTATATATATATATATATATATATATATATATATATATATATATATATATATATATATATATATATATATATGAACAATGTGGTGGACGGGATATCATCATGCACTATCATACAGACATTAAACCTGACTCACTTGTAAGTTAGTTCTAAAGTCTTTGCGCCACATTTAATTTGGCCCAAGTTGGATGAGGACTTTGTAAACTTTCTCTGTTATTTGTCAACGTGTTCAACGTATTCTTAAAGTTCATCAACGTTAAACTTTGATCAACTTAAACGAGGACATTAGAAACGTTCTGTATTATTTCTCCATTGGTGGAGTCTGATATATTTCTTAACCCAAGTATTTTACCAACTTTATCATAACGGCTAAAGTTGGTCAGTATTTCACATTATGGCGGTTTTCTTTTTCACTTGAAGAAAATGGTTTTGATCCAGAACACTTGTTCATATACTGACCCAGGCGAGGTGCCACACAGCTTGTGAATGTGTGTGTAACACAAGAGTCTTGTCCCAGGCCACAGTAACTGTGTGTGTCTCTTGTGTTCATCTATATATAAAGCTATACGATCAATCATTATCAATAGTATCTATACTGTTATACAACCTATAGTATCTATAATGTTATACAACCTAGAGTATCTATACTGTTATACAACCCATAGTATCTATACTGTTATACAACCTATAGTATCTATACTGTTATAGGAGACACGTATATCTCAGAAAGGGACTATACATTTGGTTGTTACCATCGGTTTACAGTAAAGGGGATCACCTGGCCCCTCCTTCATGGTTGGGTTGTTAGTGAGGGTCATGACCCCAGACACACACACACACACACACACACACACACACACACACACACACACACACACACATCATCGCGTGAAGGACCATGGTCCATAAGTATTCGGAGATGTAGAGGAACAGTTGGGAACCAGCCAGCCAGGGTTGTCTAACGAGATGGAAATCAAATCGTCACAAAGAAAATCGTCCATGTACGTTCCATCTCTTCCTTTAGCCTGACGACCATCACAGAAGAACACCAATGTTATCTTTCTCTTCCTTATACATCAGGAGTCAGGCGGGACCTATGTACCAGAGGCGTCGCCTCAAACAAGACATACAGAGACACACACAGACACACAAGACATTCAGGCACATCTCACAACCCGAGTCTCGGGTAGAAAAAGAAAATCAGATTCCCAGGATGAACAACATCAGTGTCGGGGAGGAGGAGGAACAACACATCAGATTCCCAGGACGAGCATCAGTGAGGCCGCCACCTGAGTGTGTGTGTGTGGAGAGAGAGACCCGGTGGGCGGGGGTGTAGGTGTGTGTGTTCCTCCGCCTGTGTGACACATAATGAAGTTTCTCGTTACTCTGTATAATGTTGGGCGGCTATGGAGCACACGCTAATCTAATATGCCCTACTTACTTAGCCTTATTGACCCTCCATAATCATGTAACAGCACCGTCTTATCTCGCGCTTATGTACGTAAACCAGGTGTGTGTGTGTGTGTGTGTGTGTGTGTGTGTGTGTGTGTGTGTGTGTGTGTGTGGGTTTGATTACTATTTACTGTTACTAATATTATTGTATTTGCCGGGGAGAGAGATTTACACTCTTGCTGCCCCGTCTTTCCAATCATGGATATATGTACAGTGTCTATACTCCTTTTTCTGTACACACACACACACACACATACACACACACACACACACACACACACACACACACACACACACACACACCTTAGCCTACACCAGGTAACCATATTCTATCGACCATCCCCTGGGGGAGGATGAACAGCTGGGAGGATTGTGGACCGACTGTCGCGACCAGGACTCAAACCAACGTTGGTTTGTATTCTATGAGTCGATACAGCTGGATCTACAGCTGGTGTGTTATCATTCCATCGCTCGGGGTGTGAAGGTCAGAGCTCAATGTATACATCTTTCCATCTCAGAGGTCATCTCCGAGATGGTGTATTCCACAACAGATAAAGACACTCATAGAAAGATGAAGGAAACATTGCCTTCAAGAGGTGTGCGACGTGCACTGTCTTGTGACCTAGGGCCCCTGCGTAGGATCAAAGGCCCATGCATGGGATACAAGGCTCCATCATGAGATCTAAAGCCCCCAGCAAGGGATCCAAGGCTCCAACATGAGATCGAAGGCCCCTAGGAGGAGATCCAAGGCTCCATCATGAGACCTAAGGCCCCCCAGCAGGGGATCCAAGGCTCCATCATGTGATCTAAGGCCCCCCAGCAGGGGATCCAAGGCTCCATCATGTGATCTAAGGCCCCCCAGCAGGGGATCCAAGACTCCATCATGAGATCTAAGACCCCTAGCATGGGATCCAAGACCCCAGCATGTGACCTAAGTCCCCCATCGTGTGATCTCAGGGTTCAGGACGTGGGTCACTCGACACCCCTCGCTCCACCACCCGGACATAAAGCAGAGGAGCTCCAGCCTTGAAGCTGACGATCCTGCTGCCACTTGCCGTGAACCCTCGTCTCCTTAACGTGATATACAGTCGGCCTCGACGTCCCTCACTCTCGCTACCTGCCCTCGGGAAATGGGTCTTGTGGGAGGCCAGCCAGCCAGCTATTCGGGCACTGATTCGTCTGGAGTGGGTCAGATCCGTGTGGGCGATTCAGGTCAATACTGTCGGGAGGGCAATGGTGGGGGTAAACTCACCAACGCCAGTAGCGTCAGAATGACACAAGTCGTGAACACAGACGAGACACAGACAATGACAATAGTGTACGTATTGACCACGAAATCTTTTTCCCTCGCTCTACAGGAAAGTATATATAACCAGGAAACGAGTGATATTTTGGTATCCACAGACTATATAATGTATATCTCTGTACCATCTGTGCGAAACTCTCAACACAGCGCGTCAAAGACTGTATGATATGCATCTCTTTAACATCTGTGCCAAACTCTTAACACAGCGTGCCACAGACTTTATGATGTACATCTCTTTAACATCTGTGTCACACACTCAACACAGTCTGCCATAAATTCTGGACTTTAATGTCGAGTGAACATCGTGTCACATCACACAGCGGGTCAGTCAGGAACATCATATTCAACATCCATTACAACATCCATCACAACACCCATCACAACACCCAAAACAACATCCATCACAACATCCATCACAACATCCATCACAACACCCATCACAACATCCATCACAACATCCATCACATTCGGGCATTACACCTGACGTGGTGTGTTGTGGAACCATTAACCTGAGGCTTTTCATCCTCCTGTTAATATATAAGTATTTACGACACGTACTTATCACTTTAACTTAACACTACAGAGAGGGAACGTGGCATGAAGCAGATGGAGGGTCAATATAGAGCCAAGTACCTTCCATTTTCCACTGAACCTCACATGACCAGTGAATCACACATCAGGAAATGTTTATTGCAAACGACAGATACTGATGGCCTTCCCATACACACCAGGCTGGTGTGTGTGTGTGTGTGTGTGTGTGTGTGTGTGTGTGTGTGTGTGTGTGTGTGTGTTCTCCTCCCCTGGACCAGGCACCGGATCCAGTCCTATCTGCCGCAAGAGGATTTCTAACCTTAAAAGGTTCTCGATCCTAACCAGCGAGGGAGTGGATGGATGTTATCAACCACACACCACACTATCGTCCACGTCCCCCACCAGTCGCCCACACATCACCACTCCTGCAGTACCAACAGCGCCTTACACCACCACCCACGTCCTCTGATCTAGCATCTGCCTTTACCTCGTGTGATGACATCATCATCATCTCTCTCTCTCTCTCTCTCTCTCTCTCTCTCTCTCTCTCTCTCTCTCTCTCTCTCTCTCTAAGCTTAAGCTTAGGCTCTTACAAAACACCACACTGATTGGCTTCCTCCAGCGTGGGACGTCAGGAAAGAGGCTTTCTGACAACGTTGTCGAACTAGGATGATAATCCTCGTGTGAAGTGTTTGAATATGATGATTACAAATACACACACACACACACACACACACACATGTTAACAAGGACAGTAACCCTAATGCATCATCACTTGTTCGTATATAAGCAATTAAGGTCCTAAGAAGCGAAGTGTTGGCTTTCATTGTTGCAGATGTGTGTGGAGGAGGATGGAGGGAAGAGGCGCCAAGGGAATGTAGGAATTTGTGTCTAAGATTGTCTTGGGGTAATTCCATAAGCCTTTAATGGGTTGTAAGTAACAGAAGTCTTATTAGAAGCCTCATATTTAGTGTTGGTTCTGAGAGTTATGTGATCAACAGCTGCATAGTCTACAACATTATTCATTGTTATGGTTTCACAAGTTGTGACAAGAGAGAATCAGTAAGAGTTGTTGTTATTGTTGTTGTTGTTACTGGTAGTTACTGTAGTTGTTGTTGTGGTAATTACCGTTGATACTGTCGTAACAACGGCAGCAGAAGTGTTACCAGCAGAGTAATCACCAGTTACTGAAGCAGTTGTAACAATCAGCTCTCTCTCTCTCTCTCTCTCTCTCTCTCTCTCTCTCTCTCTCTCTCTCTCTCTCTCTCTCTCTCTCACTTGACTCACGTAGTTCCCGTCATGTGGAGCCACATAAGACCTGGTAATCCAGTTATCCACATCTTCTGGATCCATCGTTCTCCACAGTTCCACAAGACAGAGTCTGCTCTCAACATTATTAAACTCCAATATACCATATGAAAGACCCAACTAAACCAGGGTTTATTCTCTTATCAATACTTGTTACGATATTTTTTCCTCTCTTATTAAGGTTGTGGTAAAAAGAAAATGGTTAGCTGTCATTTTTTACTACATCCATAAATCATGATAAACAGTTTTGATCTTCAAGACATTACCAACCTCCTGCCAACATTGTGGCTCATTCAGGAGAGAGAAATGCTGGAGGACGCAGGAGTGCAAACCTTGTAAAGGATTGGATTTCTTATTTTAAAAAGATTTGGATCGTCTGACCCGGCAACAGCAGCAGAACCAACGACTCCAGGAGCAACAGCAGGAGCAGGAGCAGCAGCAGGAGCAGCAGCAGCAGGAGCAGCAGCAGCAAGACCAGCAGGAGCAACAGCAGGAGCAGGAGCAGCAGGAGCAGCAGTAGCAGCAGCAGGAGCAGCAGCAGCAGGAGCAGCAGCAGCAGGAGCAGTAGCAGCAGCAGGAGCAACAGCAGCAGCAGCAGGAGCAGCAGTAGCAGCAGCAGGAGCAGCAGCAGCAGGAGCAACAGCAGGAGCAGGAGCAGCAGCAGGAGCAGCAGCAGCAGCAGGAGGAGCAGCAGCAGCAGGAGAGGCAGCAGGAGGAGGAGTAGCAGCAGCAGGAGAGGCAGCAGGAGCAAGAGCAGCAGCAGCAGCAGCAGCAGCAGGAGCAGCAGCAGCAGCAGGAGCAACAGCAGGAGGAGCAGCAGGAGGAGCAGCAGCAGCAGGAGGAGCAGGAGCAGCAGCAGGAGCAGCAGCAGCAGCAGGAGGAGGAGGAGGAGCAGGTTCGTGACGGTGGCGGTGTGAAAACCTCTCATTAAGAGGAGGGTGGTCAAGTGTGCCACACTCTCTCTGGTGCGTCACGCTCTCCTCCAAGTTTCCCCTGTGAAGATGTGGCCAGGTCTCACCCCGGCTCCTGCAGGAGTTTCTCTTATTATCATAATAATGTTGACTTCAGCTGGTGGTCATGGCAGACGACTGGCTGGCTGGTAACACATTGTACAGTGGTGACCTGCATAGTAACACATTGTACAGTGGTGACCTGCATAGTAACACATTGTACAGTGGTGACCTGCATAGTAACACATTGTACAGTGGTGACCTGCATAGTAACACATTGTACAGTGGTGACCTGCATAGTAACACATTGTACAGTGGTGACCTGCATAGTAACACATTGTACAGTGGTGACCTGCATAGTAACACATTGTACAGTGGTGACCTGCATAGTAACACATTGTACAGTGGTGACCTGCATAGTAACACATTGTACAGTGGTGAACTGCATAGTAACACATTGTACAGTGGTGAACTGCATAGTAACACATTGTACAGTGGTGAACTGCATAGTAACACATTGTACAGTGGTGACCTGCATAGTAACACATTGTACAGTGGTGAACTGCATAGTAACACATTGTACAGTGGTGACCTGCATAGTAACACATTGTACAGTGGTGACCTGCATAGTAACACATTGTACAGTGGTGACCTGCATAGTAACACATTGTACAGTGGTGACCTGCATAGTAACACATTGTACAGTGGTGAACTGCATAGTAACACATTGTACAGTGGTGAACTGCATAGTAACACATTGTACAGTGGTGACCTGCATAGTAACACATTGTACAGTGGTGAACTGCATAGTAACACATTGTACAGTGGTGACCTGCATAGTAACACATTGTACAGTGGTGACCTGCATAGTAACACATTGTACAGTGGTGACCTGCATAGTAACACATTGTACAGTGGTGAACTGCATAGTAACACATTGTACAGTGGTGAACTGCATAGTAACACATTGTACAGTGGTGAACTGCATAGTAACACATTGTACAGTGGTGAACTGCATAGTAACACATTGTACAGTGGTGAACTGCATAGTAACACATTGTACAGTGGTGAACTGCATAGTAACACATTGTACAGTGGTGAACTGCATAGTAACACATTGTACAGTGGTGAACTGCATAGTAACACATTGTACAGTGGTGACCTGCATAGTAACACATTGTACAGTGGTGACCTGCATAGTAACACATTGTACAGTGGTGACCTGCATAGTAACACATTGTACAGTGGTGAACTGCATAGTAACACATTGTACAGTGGTGAACTGCATAGTAACACATTGTACAGTGGTGAACTGCATAGTAACACATTGTACAGTGGTGACCTGCATAGTAACACATTGTACAGTGGTGACCTGCATAGTAACACATTGTACAGTGGTGAACTGCATAGTAACACATTGTACAGTGGTGAACTGCATAGTAACACATTGTACAGTGGTGACCTGCATAGTAACACATTGTACAGTGGTGAACTGCATAGTAACACATTGTACAGTGGTGACCTGCATAGTAACACATTGTACAGTGGTGAACTGCATAGTAACACATTGTACAGTGGTGACCTGCATAGTAACACATTGTACAGTGGTGACCTGCATAGTAACACATTGTACAGTGGTGAACTGCATAGTAACACATTGTACAGTGGTGACCTGCATAGTAACACATTGTACAGTGGTGACCTGCATAGTAACACATTGTACAGTGGTGAACTGCATAGTAACACATTGTACAGTGGTGACCTGCATAGTAACACATTGTACAGTGGTGAACTGCATAGTAACACATTGTACAGTGGTGACCTGCATAGTAACACATTGTACAGTGGTGACCTGCATAGTAACACATTGTACAGTGGTGAACTGCATAGTAACACATTGTACAGTGGTGAACTGCATAGTAACACATTGTACAGTGGTGACCTGCATAGTAACACATTGTACAGTGGTGAACTGCATAGTAACACATTGTACAGTGGTGACCTGCATAGTAACACATTGTACAGTGGTGAACTGCATAGTAACACACTGTACAGTGGTGAACTGCATAGTAACACATTGTACAGTGGTGACCTGCATAGTAACACATTGTACAGTGGTGAACTGCATAGTAACACATTGTACAGTGGTGAACTGCATAGTAACACATTGTACAGTGGTGAACTGCATAGTAACACATTGTACAGTGGTGACCTGCATAGTAACACATTGTACAGTGGTGAACTGCATAGTAACACATTGTACAGTGGTGACCTGCATAGTAACACATTGTACAGTGGTGACCTGCATAGTAACACATTGTACAGTGGTGACCTGCATAGTAACACATTGTACAGTGGTGACCTGCATAGTAACACATTGTACAGTGGTGACCTGCATAGTAACACATTGTACAGTGGTGACCTGCATAGTAACACATTGTACAGTGGTGAACTGCATAGTAACACATTGTACAGTGGTGACCTGCATAGTAACACATTGTACAGTGGTGAACTGCATAGTAACACATTGTACAGTGGTGAACTGCATAGTAACACATTGTACAGTGGTGAACTGCATAGTAACACATTGTACAGTGGTGACCTGCATAGTAACACATTGTACAGTGGTGACCTGCATAGTAACACATTGTACAGTGGTGACCTGCATAGTAACACATTGTACAGTGGTGACCTGCATAGTAACACATTGTACAGTGGTGACCTGCATAGTAACACATTGTACAGTGGTGACCTGCATAGTAACACATTGTACAGTGGTGAACTGCATAGTAACACATTGTACAGTGGTGAACTGCATAGTAACACATTGTACAGTGGTGAACTGCATAGTAACACATTGTACAGTGGTGACCTGCATAGTAACACATTGTACAGTGGTGACCTGCATAGTAACACATTGTACAGTGGTGAACTGCATAGTAACACATTGTACAGTGGTGACCTGCATAGTAACACATTGTACAGTGGTGACCTGCATAGTAACACATTGTACAGTGGTGACCTGCATAGTAACACATTGTACAGTGGTGACCTGCATAGTAACACATTGTACAGTGGTGACCTGCATAGTAACACATTGTACAGTGGTGACCTGCATAGTAACACATTGTACAGTGGTGACCTGCATAGTAACACATTGTACAGTGGTGACCTGCATAGTAACACATTGTACAGTGGTGACCTGCATAGTAACACATTGTACAGTGGTGAACTGCATAGTAACACATTGTACAGTGGTGACCTGCATAGTAACACATTGTACAGTGGTGACCTGCATAGTAACACATTGTACAGTGGTGACCTGCATAGTAACACATTGTACAGTGGTGACCTGCATAGTAACACATTGTACAGTGGTGACCTGCATAGTAACACATTGTACAGTGGTGACCTGCATAGTAACACATTGTACAGTGGTGACCTGCATAGTAACACATTGTACAGTGGTGAACTGCATAGTAACACATTGTACAGTGGTGACCTGCATAGTAACACATTGTACAGTGGTGACCTGCATAGTAACACATTGTACAGTGGTGACCTGCATAGTAACACATTGTACAGTGGTGAACTGCATAGTAACACATTGTACAGTGGTGAACTGCATAGTAACACATTGTACAGTGGTGACCTGCATAGTAACACATTGTACAGTGGTGACCTGCATAGTAACACATTGTACAGTGGTGACCTGCATAGTAACACATTGTACAGTGGTGAACTGCATAGTAACACATTGTACAGTGGTGACCTGCATAGTAACACATTGTACAGTGGTGACCTGCATAGTAACACATTGTACAGTGGTGACCTGCATAGTAACACATTGTACAGTGGTGACCTGCATAGTAACACATTGTACAGTGGTGACCTGCATAGTAACACATTGTACAGTGGTGACCTGCATAGTAACACATTGTACAGTGGTGACCTGCATAGTAACACATTGTACAGTGGTGAACTGCATAGTAACACATTGTACAGTGGTGACCTGCATAGTAACACATTGTACAGTGGTGACCTGCATAGTAACACATTGTACAGTGGTGAACTGCATAGTAACACATTGTACAGTGGTGACCTGCATAGTAACACATTGTACAGTGGTGACCTGCATAGTAACACATTGTACAGTGGTGACCTGCATAGTAACACATTGTACAGTGGTGACCTGCATAGTAACACATTGTACAGTGGTGACCTGCATAGTAACACATTGTACAGTGGTGAACTGCATAGTAACACATTGTACAGTGGTGAACTGCATAGTAACACATTGTACAGTGGTGACCTGCATAGTAACACATTGTACAGTGGTGACCTGCATAGTAACACATTGTACAGTGGTGACCTGCATAGTAACACATTGTACAGTGGTGAACTGCATAGTAACACATTGTACAGTGGTGAACTGCATAGTAACACATTGTACAGTGGTGACCTGCATAGTAACACATTGTACAGTGGTGACCTGCATAGTAACACATTGTACAGTGGTGACCTGCATAGTAACACATTGTACAGTGGTGACCTGCATAGTAACACATTGTACAGTGGTGACCTGCATAGTAACACATTGTACAGTGGTGACCTGCATAGTAACACATTGTACAGTGGTGACCTGCATAGTAACACATTGTACAGTGGTGACCTGCATAGTAACACATTGTACAGTGGTGACCTGCATAGTAACACATTGTACAGTGGTGACCTGCATAGTAACACATTGTACAGTGGTGAACTGCATAGTAACACATTGTACAGTGGTGACCTGCATAGTAACACATTGTACAGTGGTGACCTGCATAGTAACACATTGTACAGTGGTGAACTGCATAGTAACACATTGTACAGTGGTGACCTGCATGGTAACACATTGTACAGTGGTGACCTGCATGGTAACACATTGTACAGTGGTGAACTGCATAGTAACACATTGTACAGTGGTGAACTGCATGGTAACACATTGTACAGTGGTGAACTGCATAGTAACACATTGTACAGTGGTGAACTGCATGGTAACACATTGTACAGTGGTGAACTGCATAGTAACACATTGTACAGTGGTGAACTGCATAGTAACACATTGTACAGTGGTGAACTGCATGGTAACACATTGTACAGTGGTGAACTGCATAGTAACACATTGTACAGTGGTGAACTGCATAGTAACACATTGTACAGTGGTGAACTGCATAGTAACACATTGTACAGTGGTGAACTGCATAGTAACACATTGTACAGTGGTGAACTGCATAGTAACACATTGTACAGTGGTGAACTGCATAGGTAACACATTGTACAGTGGTGAACTGCATAGGTAACACATTGTACAGTGGTGAACTGCATAGTAACACATTGTACAGTGGTGAACTGCATAGTAACACATTGTACAGTGGTGAACTGCATAGTAACACATTGTACAGTGGTGACCTGCATAGTAACACATTGTACAGTGGTGACCTGCATAGTAACACATTGTACAGTGGTGACCTGCATAGTAACACATTGTACAGTGGTGACCTGCATAGTAACACATTGTACAGTGGTGACCTGCATAGTAACACATTGTACAGTGGTGACCTGCATAGTAACACATTGTACAGTGGTGACCTGCATAGTAACACATTGTACAGTGGTGAACTGCATAGTAACACATTGTACAGTGGTGACCTGCATAGTAACACATTGTACAGTGGTGACCTGCATAGTAACACATTGTACAGTGGTGAACTGCATAGTAACACATTGTACAGTGGTGACCTGCATAGTAACACATTGTACAGTGGTGAACTGCATAGTAACACATTGTACAGTGGTGAACTGCATAGTAACACATTGTACAGTGGTGACCTGCATAGTAACACATTGTACAGTGGTGACCTGCATAGTAACACATTGTACAGTGGTGAACTGCATAGTAACACATTGTACAGTGGTGACCTGCATAGTAACACATTGTACAGTGGTGAACTGCATAGTAACACATTGTACAGTGGTGACCTGCATAGTAACACATTGTACAGTGGTGACCTGCATAGTAACACATTGTACAGTGGTGACCTGCATAGTAACACATTGTACAGTGGTGACCTGCATAGTAACACATTGTACAGTGGTGAACTGCATAGTAACACATTGTACAGTGGTGACCTGCATAGTAACACATTGTACAGTGGTGAACTGCATAGTAACACATTGTACAGTGGTGAACTGCATGGTAACACATTGTACAGTGGTGACCTGCATAGTAACACATTGTACAGTGGTGACCTGCATAGTAACACATTGTACAGTGGTGACCTGCATAGTAACACATTGTACAGTGGTGACCTGCATAGTAACACATTGTACAGTGGTGACCTGCATAGTAACACATTGTACAGTGGTGAACTGCATAGTAACACATTGTACAGTGGTGAACTGCATAGTAACACATTGTACAGTGGTGAACTGCATAGTAACACATTGTACAGTGGTGAACTGCATAGTAACACATTGTACAGTGGTGACCTGCATAGTAACACATTGTACAGTGGTGAACTGCATAGTAACACATTGTACAGTGGTGACCTGCATAGTAACACATTGTACAGTGGTGACCTGCATAGTAACACATTGTACAGTGGTGAACTGCATAGTAACACATTGTACAGTGGTGACCTGCATAGTAACACATTGTACAGTGGTGACCTGCATAGTAACACATTGTACAGTGGTGACCTGCATAGTAACACATTGTACAGTGGTGAACTGCATAGTAACACATTGTACAGTGGTGAACTGCATAGTAACACATTGTACAGTGGTGACCTGCATAGTAACACATTGTACAGTGGTGACCTGCATAGTAACACATTGTACAGTGGTGACCTGCATAGTAACACATTGTACAGTGGTGACCTGCATAGTAACACATTGTACAGTGGTGAACTGCATAGTAACACATTGTACAGTGGTGAACTGCATAGTAACACATTGTACAGTGGTGACCTGCATAGTAACACATTGTACAGTGGTGACCTGCATAGTAACACATTGTACAGTGGTGAACTGCATAGTAACACATTGTACAGTGGTGAACTGCATAGTAACACATTGTACAGTGGTGACCTGCATAGTAACACATTGTACAGTGGTGAACTGCATAGTAACACATTGTACAGTGGTGAACTGCATAGTAACACATTGTACAGTGGTGACCTGCATAGTAACACATTGTACAGTGGTGACCTGCATAGTAACACATTGTACAGTGGTGACCTGCATAGTAACACATTGTACAGTGGTGACCTGCATAGTAACACATTGTACAGTGGTGAACTGCATAGTAACACATTGTACAGTGGTGAACTGCATAGTAACACATTGTACAGTGGTGAACTGCATAGTAACACATTGTACAGTGGTGACCTGCATGGTAACACATTGTACAGTGGTGAACTGCATAGTAACACATTGTACAGTGGTGAACTGCATAGTAACACATTGTACAGTGGTGAACTGCATAGTAACACATTGTACAGTGGTGACCTGCATAGTAACACATTGTACAGTGGTGAACTGCATAGTAACACATTGTACAGTGGTGACCTGCATAGTAACACATTGTACAGTGGTGAACTGCATAGTAACACATTGTACAGTGGTGAACTGCATAGTAACACATTGTACAGTGGTGAACTGCATAGTAACACATTGTACAGTGGTGAACTGCATAGTAACACATTGTACAGTGGTGAACTGCATAGTAACACATTGTACAGTGGTGACCTGCATAGTAACACATTGTACAGTGGTGAACTGCATAGTAACACATTGTACAGTGGTGACCTGCATAGTAACACATTGTACAGTGGTGACCTGCATAGTAACACATTGTACAGTGGTGACCTGCATAGTAACACATTGTACAGTGGTGAACTGCATAGTAACACATTGTACAGTGGTGAACTGCATAGTAACACATTGTACAGTGGTGAACTGCATAGTAACACATTGTACAGTGGTGACCTGCATAGTAACACATTGTACAGTGGTGAACTGCATAGTAACACATTGTACAGTGGTGACCTGCATAGTAACACATTGTACAGTGGTGAACTGCATAGTAACACATTGTACAGTGGTGACCTGCATAGTAACACATTGTACAGTGGTGACCTGCATAGTAACACATTGTACAGTGGTGAACTGCATAGTAACACATTGTACAGTGGTGACCTGCATAGTAACACATTGTACAGTGGTGAACTGCATAGTAACACATTGTACAGTGGTGAACTGCATAGTAACACATTGTACAGTGGTGAACTGCATAGTAACACATTGTACAGTGGTGACCTGCATAGTAACACATTGTACAGTGGTGACCTGCATAGTAACACATTGTACAGTGGTGACCTGCATAGTAACACATTGTACAGTGGTGAACTGCATAGTAACACATTGTACAGTGGTGACCTGCATAGTAACACATTGTACAGTGGTGAACTGCATAGTAACACATTGTACAGTGGTGACCTGCATAGTAACACATTGTACAGTGGTGACCTGCATAGTAACACATTGTACAGTGGTGACCTGCATAGTAACACATTGTACAGTGGTGACCTGCATAGTAACACATTGTACAGTGGTGACCTGCATAGTAACACATTGTACAGTGGTGAACTGCATAGTAACACATTGTACAGTGGTGAACTGCATAGTAACACATTGTACAGTGGTGACCTGCATGGTAACACATTGTACAGTGGTGAACTGCATAGTAACACATTGTACAGTGGTGACCTGCATGGTAACACATTGTACAGTGGTGAACTGCATGGTAACACATTGTACAGTGGTGAACTGCATAGTAACACATTGTACAGTGGTGAATGCATAGTAACACATTGTACATTGGTGAACTGCATGTAACACATTGTACAGTGTGTGAACTGCATGGTAACACATTGTACAGTGGTGAACTGCTTAGTAACACATTGTACAGTGGTGAACTGCATAGTAACACATTGTACAGTGGTGAACTGCATAGTAACACATTGTACAGTGGTGACTGCATGGTAACACATTGTACAGTGGTGAACTGCATAGTAACACATTGTCAGTGGTGACCTGCATGGTAACACATTGTACAGTGGTGAACTGCATGGTAACACATTGTACAGTGGTGAACTGCATAGTAACACATTGTACAGTGGTGAACTGCATAGTAACACATTGTACATTGGTGAACTGCATGGTAACACATTATACAGTGGTGAACTGCATGGTAACACATTGTACAGTGGTGAACTGCATAGTAACACATTGTACAGTGGTGGAACTGCATAGTAAAACATTGTACAGTGGTGAATGCATAGTAACACATTGTACATTGTGTGTGTGTGTGTGTGTGTGTGTGTGTGTGTGTGTGTGTAAGGCCACAGTATCCACCACAAAAGCTGTGGTTCCACAATAATGGTGTTCTCTGCTGACACATATATTTCTTAGTCTCCAATCTGGGATTAATCTTGTAAAGGTTTTTGCTGAGACATTTTGTGGTATATTTTCTCTATATTTCCTGTGGCAAAATATTGGAGTCCCTTTCTTTCTGGCGAGCGTATACGTTATTATTTTTGTCTGTTGTCTTTTTATTATGTTTCACTAAATCCTTGTTGATTTAGCTTATATTTTTTCTTCCAAGTTGTGAAATTGTTATTCCTTAAGCTTCTCTAAATTCTATTTATATCCAGTTGAGCATAAATGTTCGTCTCTTTAACCTCATATTTTTAGACTGTATACATTAAGTTCTTACAATCTCTTATGATGTTTCATTATTCAGATTTTAACTTTAGGCGTCCTTGAAGACGCTACTGGTTGTCGTTGTCATTCTGTGAGGCTGTTGACCACACAACAGAGCACAACATGATCTAACTTCATATCTAAACATCGAACAGTTCCGTCATCAGATGTTAATATGTCGCAGTAAAAGATCTCATTATCATACCACTTATCATCTTACTCGAAAATACCATTTTTTGAAATTAGTCTTGGAATTTTTTTCGTCAAAAATAATTCCCCATTCTTTGGTATATTCTTCATTTCCAGTTCTTATTCCAGTTGGGTCCTTGTAAGATGTTACCGTAGATTCCAGTTGGCTCCGTATAAGGTGTTAATCTTTTCTGTATTATAGATTACATTCAGACCGTAGATCAAATATCTCAATAATAATCTAAAAAGAAGTTAATAAAGTTAAAGTCGAGCGGAATTCCAGCGAGCTGGAAAATTGTATATCTTCATCAACTACACTTCAACTTTGGCAGGAAAAAATGTAAAATATTGACAACGTAAACCTTTACTCCGTCTACCAGTACTGGCCTGGAAGTCTGCCAGTACTGGCCTGGAAGTCTACCAGTACTGGTCTGGAAGTCTACCAGTACTGGCCTGGAAGTCTACCAGTACTGGCCTGGAAGTCTACCAGTACTGGCCTGGAAGTCTACCAGTACTGGCCTGGAAGTCTACCAGTACTGGCCTGGAAGTCTACCAGTACTGGCCTGGAAGTCTACCAGTACTGGTCTGGATGTCTACCAGTACTGGCCTGGAAGTCTACCAGTACTGGTCTGGAAGAAACTAATTACACAGGGATGGAGTCTGGCCTGAAAGCCACCACGATGCAGACCATTATAACGTGAGGTCCTCCAGAAGGTCTGCGAGCTAGTGTGAGGAGAGGGTCTGTTGGTAGCCAGGAGTCCTCATGTTTACCTCATCTATGACCCATGAGTCAAGCTCCACCACATTTTGTCTTTAATGTAATAATCCTGACCATGTTTCTCCCGGGCAAATAAATCTATTTGTCTGATACACACTCACCTGGACGCTGTGAGAGATCCAGTAATGAATAAAATGAATAAATTATGACCTTAGGTTGATGTATATTGTGTCATGAACTACACAGAGGAAAAAATATAAGAAAGAAAAGATTGGTTAAGAAGAAATGAGAGAACATGTTGGCCAACATTCCTCATTCATGAGTACATGTACACTTATGATGAAAAACCCGAGGTTTTAGGCTGGTTCACAAGAACACTTTAAACACTGGTTTATATACATAACAATACTGACCACACTGCCAAGATCCCTCCAACAAACCCCTCCTAAACCTTCCCTTGATCACCACACCACCAACAACCCTCCAACAAACCCCTCCCAAACCTTCCCTTGATCACCACACCACCAACAACCCTCCAACAAACCCCTCCCAAACCTTCCCTTGGTCACCATACCACCAACAACCCTCCAACAAACCCCTCCCAAACCTTCCCTTGATCACCACACCACCAACAACCCTCCAACACATCCCTCCCAGACTCTTCACAACACTCGTCCCTGCAGTCAACAGTGTACACAACAAAGTTCAAACGTTCACTCCACCTTCCACTGGACACACACTAAGGCCAATACAAAACCTCCATCTTTTCCTTCCATGACTTTCCAGACTTTATCCCAGAGAGGATTGGTCTCCTACGTCCAGACCAGCAGACCAAATGTAGCACCAACTGTCAGTGGTCCAGATGGTGCTGATGTGGACCATCTGACACCTCAGCTGACGTGCCTTACTCTGGCCACACTTCCCTGATGACCAACGCACAGGAGGACTCTCTCTCTCTCTCTCTCTCTCTCTCTCTCTCTCTCTCTCTCTCTCTCTCTCTCTCTCTCTCTCTCTGTAGCTGTTACCCTGAACTTCTGTGCCACATGATGACGCCGTGATGGAGGGAGTGGGGAGAGGGAGGGGAGTAGAAGGAGGGAGTGGAGGGGCTGCGTCTTGGGAGGGGAGGGTAGCTCTACCACCAGCTCCCTGGCAGGAGAAGGTGTTGAAACCGTCCATTTGTGAGGAGGAGGAAGACGAAGAGGACAGTGTGTGTGGAGGAGCCGCCTGCCACTACACATCCTCGCTACTTGAAGCCAAAGAACTGGACCAAGAATTTTGGGTTGTCACTTAGAGCTTTGTTTGTCGCTGGTCAATACTCTTGATTAAAGGTCTCGCGACGACCAGTTCCAGCTCGCCTGGAAAACATTCTCCTTCCAGATCGGGCAAATAGGAAACCCACAAAATAAAATGATTTTGCCTTCTGTCTCCTTCCCTCTGCTCGTGTGCGTTTACGACTGATGATAATTGAGGTATCTCTCTCTCTCTCTCTCTCTCTCTCTCTCTCTCTCTCTCTCTCTCTCTCTCTCTCTGTACATATAAGTAAAGGGGACATGGTGTATCACATTGTACACAAGTATGAATGTATAAATGTCAACGGGTAAGTAAGGGAGACTGAAGCTTTGCCTCGGAAGGTCAAAGGTCATACAATGCCTGCCGGGGGGGGGCGGACCTCTGGTCATGCAAACATTCACACACACAAAAATGAGATGATACGAAAATTAAAGAGATGGCTGGAATAACGGTACATTCTCTCTCTCTCTCTCTCTCTCTCTCTCTCTCTCTCTCTCTCTCTCTCTCTCTCTCTCTCTCTCTCTCGTGTGGTAAACCACAATATATTGAGCAGACTGGACAGCAGTACTAACGAAGGTTGTAAACTTAACACCAGAAGTGAAGACCAGTGATTGTACCGTCGTGCTCAAGGGTCGTACGGTTGTGCTCAAGGGTCGCACCGTCGTGCTCAAGGGTCGTACCGTCGTGCTCAAGGGTCGTACCGTCGTGCTCAAGGGTCGTACCGTCGTGCTCAAGGGTCGTACCGTCGTGCTCAAGGGTCGTACGGTCGTGCTCAAGGGTCGTACCGTCGTGCTCAAGGGTCGTACCGTCGTGCTCAAGGGTCGTATCGTCGTGCTCAAGGATCGCATCGTCGTGCTCAAGGGTCGTACCGTCGTGCTCAAGGGTCGTAAGGTCGTGCTCAAGGGTCGTACACATACGAGTTCCAATATGTATTAATACATTTCCACATGGAAGACGCAAGCGGGTTGTATGACAGTGATAAACCACTTCAGGTGTTTGTTGAGGGAAACTGGTAAGAGACGAGACGAGAAATGGCCTCACATACGCAGTGATGACTGACGGTATAATAGATTCAGTTTAAGAGCAACAGATCACGAGTGGATCAAACGTGGAAACGCATCAAATATTCCTCTTAAAGATCTTCCATGTGAGCTTCGTCGTCCTCCGTGACGCAGGGAATCGAAGCCTTGACTCGATGCATGTTGGGTCGGCCAGGGGAGACAGCCACCCAGCATGACATCCCGCCTTTAACTGTATTACTGGTCATGTGCTGACCTGGGGGGTCATCATGGTACTGGTGGGGACGGGTCATGACCTGTGTACGGTAGTGGTCATGTTGGGTCAGGTTCACATCCAACACGTCTCTCATTCATGGCAGACACAACAAGTCAGCAGTGCTACACATGACCCGGTCAGGTGTGTCCATGGCAGTAATGATATACTCTAGCCTCCACTGGTCGACCCTTCACACACCTGGTAGAGACTGGTCGACCCTTCACACACCTGGTAGACACTGGTCGACCCTTCACACACCTGGTAGACACTGGTCGACCCTTCACACAGCTGGTAGACACTGGTCGACCCTTCATACAGCTGGTAGACACTGGTCGACCCTTCACACAGCTGGAAGACACTGGTCGACCCTTCACACAGCTGGAAGACACTGGTCGACCCTTCACACAGCTGGTACACACTGGTCGACCCTTCACACAGCTGGTAGACACTGGTCGACCAACCTTTACACAGCTGGTAGACACTGGTCGACCCTTCACACAGCTGGTAGACACTGGTCGACCCTTCACACAGCTGGAAGACACTGGTCGACCCTTCACACAGCTGGTAGACACTGGTCGACCCTTCACACAGCTGGTAGACACTGGTCGACCCTTCACACAGCTGGTAGACACTGGTCGACCAGGAGGTCCACCTTACCCAGAGCCACTACCAGCCCAAGTCATTACATATCTTCCAACCTGATAATTTACTGGGATCCAAGTGATCTAATTTCATCTGATATTTACTGAACTGAGAATTAGGAAATCATTTTTTGTTCCTTGATGGACATAATGTCACACACGCAACACATTCCTATCAATAAAATACTCGGGTGAAAAATCCTGGATGGCTGATCTTTCATTCTGACTTATTAGTTAATACAAAGATAAAATCTGTTCCTACACACGACGTATGTATCATAACTGCCTGTCTAGCAGACGTCCAGGAAGCAGAGACTATTGGAATATAATCTTGGAAGATGAAGTAAAGAAAATAAGTAAAGATTATCTTTATTCCCGAATATCAATAAAACTATCGCCTTTATGCTCAGTTATGCTCTCTCTCTCTCTCTCTCTCTCTCTCTCTCTCTCTCTCTCTCTCTCTCTCTCTCTCTCTCTCTCTCTCTAAATGGAGAGAGGCTGTAGCGCTTGTCCCTGGTATTAACGATGGTGACCTGGAACAGCCTCGTTCATCCTTCGGTGACACTAACGTTAAATGGGTTTAATGATCCGCGCTGTCCCCCTCTGTCTGTGTGTGTGTGTGTGTGTGTGTGTGTGTGTGTGTGTGTGAGTGTGTGTGTGTGAGTGTGTGTGTGTGTGTGTGTGTGTGTGTGTGTGTGTGTTTAAGTGCTTTTCGTACTTTCAAGTTCCTCTCCCCATTAGTCAACACTGAACCTATAATTCATATAAATCTTCATCTCACGAGGACAGTTTATATATATATATATATATATATATATATATATATATATATATATATATATATATATATATATATATATATATATATATATATCGTAGTTGCCTCTTATATCGTAGAGGATTCATGTCGTAATTAATGTTCAGAGGGAAACCAATGTGATTAATTGTTACCAAGATATAAGTCAGGTTTTCATGTGAGGCGAGGCGGCAATATATCGAGGGTTTCTCAGTGAAAAGTTACCGACACAAACTTTAATTTATTTATGAGGATGATAAAATATGGCAGGGAAAGACCTTATTGAGTAATGATATTGTAAGGTGGATCTTCTATACTTATTAGACGGGTAATGATCTTTATTGATTTATCTTTAAATTGTGTTGATACAAAAATGATGTTATGTGGGATGTTGAGTGATCACAAGACACACATTTGTATCCATCAACATCACTGCCACACAAGGATGTTACTTTCTTCCCCCTCCACCATCACCAACACTATCTCCCACACCACCACCACTGGTCCTCCACAGCCTGCGTGTCTCCATATCTCCACCATCTCCAACATTACCACCAACACCACCACCACCTTACGTCTTCACCGGCTTAATAACGAAGTTGGTCACGATAAATGTATGTTGCCGGTACGAGTGTGTCCGTCCCCCCAGAGTGTGGGTGTATCCAGCCACCCAGTGTGGGTGTATCCAGCCACCCAGTGTGAGTGTATCCGTACCCCCAGAGTGTGAGTGTATGCAGTCCCCCCAGAGTGTGAGTACATCCAGCCCCCCCAGAGTGTGGGTGTATCCAGCCACCCAGTGTGAGAGTATCCAGCCCCCCAGAGTGTGAGTACATCCAGCCCCCCAGAGTGTGAGTGTATCCAGCCCCCCAAAGTGTGAGTGTATCCAGTCCCACCAGAGTGTGAATACATCCAACCCCCCAGAGTGTGAGTGTATCCAGCCACCCAGTGTGAGTGTATCCAGCCCCCCAGAGTGTGAGTACATCCAGCCCCCCCAGAGTGTGGGTGTATCCAGCCTCCCCAAAATGCTTCCTCTGAGTTCTTGTTTTGCTTCGTTTGTTTACATGTAAATGTTAATGCATAGTGAGATGGTTGCGTCAGAAGTGCCAGTGTTTACTTACCCCAGCTAGGGACGTTCATGTCGGCTTCCTCTTGGTCTGCTGTCAATTAGTCATATTCCACGAGTTTTGGACCAAGTTATTCATCACACGTCAATCATTCACAAAAATGGCATTCTTGTTGTATCTCAATAATGGCAGCTTTATGCAGAACGTGATACGAGAGTTGCATGACTTTATCATGCTAACAGTAACGACATGTTACGTGCAGAGATCCAGCCTGGGTTATAGTGACACAAAACACGACGACACGACCCTTAACCACGACGACCCGACCCTTAACCACGACGACCCGACCCTTGACCACGACGATACGACCTCTGATTTCGACCCTTGATCTCGACGGTACGACGTGCTCAAGGGTCGTGACTACGTGTTTAAGGGTCGTGAAGACGTGCTCAAGGGTCGTGACGACGTGTTTAAGGGTCGTGAAGACGTGCTCAAGGGTCGTGACGACGTGTTTAAGGGTCGTGACGACGTGCTCAAGGGTCGTGACGACGTGTTTAAGGGTCGTGACGACGTGTTTAAGGGTGGTGAAGACGTGCTCAAGGGTCGTGACGACGTGCTCAAGGGTCGTGACGACGTGTTTAAGGGTGGTGACGACGTGTTTAAGGGTCGTGACGACGTGCTCAAGGGTCGTGACGACGTGTTTAAGGGTGGTGACGACGTGCTCAAGGGATCTTCTTTCGTGTCATCTTAACATGTAAGGTTCGGGGGACACACAGCGTACAGCAGGGAAGGGACCCGTCCTCCGGATGTGGGTTACTGAGGCAGACGAAGTGGTGGCAACTTGAGGCGACCATCAACCACCTCTGCCTACTCCTCCCACCCACCCACAGCGACTCCCTCCCTCGTCCTTCCTCAACTCTCCGCCCAAGACGTTCCTTGCCTGGTTCTCTGGCAGCTAATTTCTTTTCTCCTGCAGGTGAAATATGGTTCCCCTCAGGGCACGAATCGCTGGGCGGAGCGGGGATAAACACGCCTGAGGCATCGAGACGCAGGCAGGCTGGTGGGAGGAGGAGAAGGTGGTGTTGGTCTGGTGGCCTTGTGTGGGTGTTGGTCCTGACCACAGCACAAGTGACCTGGTCATGTTGCCCAGGGAAAGACGGCCTCTTGGTAAGACTTGAGGAGGAACAATGTGAGTTTCCTTTACCATCTTAACCCACTTAGAACCGCCATCAAGTGTGGAGGAGGTTTGTACCATAATTCACTTAAATACACATACAATTTAAATCATACATACA